>NC_091537.1:48196742-48499772 GCF_042242935.1 Bactrocera oleae | reverse complement strand
GATAGTTTCATTTATTTATTCTATTATATGAATTTCAAATATATATCTTACACAATGGCCGATATTTACGGTAAAACGTCAACTATAGGTACTGGGGTCCACATATTCAGTACCTAGGGGCTTGAACAGTTTTGGTTCGATTTAGACAATTTTTGGTCACAAGGTGGCATACTTTAAACGTATTATTCACGCAAAGTTTTACGCCGATATAATCATTGTTGCTTGATTTGCATAGTGGAAAGTGAAAGAATCAAGTGGAATTTAAAATGTCATATGGAAAATAGGCGTGGTTGTAATCCGGTTTCGCCCATTTTCGCACCATCACGTAGAAATATAAAAAGAATATTATGTACCAAATTTGGTTGAAATCGGTTAAAAAGATCCCAAAATATGGGTTTTCACCTAAAAGTGGGCGGTGTCACGTCCACTGTCTAATTTTGAACGCGATTCCTATAAAGTCATCTCATACCATCCCTGAGATAAAATTTAATGTCTCTGGCGTGTTTAGTGCTTGATTTATCGCGCTTTTAGTAGTTTTTAACAGTCACGTTACATGGGGAGTGGACGGGGTTGTCACCCGATTTCACCCAGTTTCCCACCGTAGGTAGAGGTGCTAAAAACATTTGCTTCCAGTGAATTATTATAGCTTTAGTAGTTTAGGAGATATGCACATTAAACCTATTAGGGGCGGGACCACCCCCACTTTAAAAAAAAAATTTTAAGTGCAGATGCCCGTCCCTAATGTGATCTCGTGTACCAAATAACAGTATTGTATCTTATTGCGGAGCTTAGTTATGACAATTTATTTGTTTTTGATTAATGGCGTTTTGTGGGCGTGGCAGTGGTCCGATCACGCCCACCTGCTATACCAACCGTCTTACAGCTTGCACGGACGGACAGACGGACGGACGGACAGACAGTCACCCGGATTTCAACTCGTCTCTTCATCCTGATCATTTATATATGCATAACCCTTTATCTAACTCGATTAGTTTTAGGTGATACAAACAACCGTTAGGTAAACAAAACTAATATACTCTGTAGCAACATGTTGCGAGAGTATAAAGATGGTACTTTCTTACTTTTCTAGACAAGTTTGCGAAATTTGCTATGGCATTTCAGCTAGAAGATAGAAAGAGTATAACTATTATAGAAAAGCTTAGTCTATTCTTTTCTATCAAGGGAAGACCCAGAAAGGTAATATTAGATAATGAATTCGACTCAATTAACATAAAAGATTTTTTTAGGTAAGAAGAAATAGAAGTTCATTTTACAAAACCAAACAGTCATACTGGGAATTCAGATATCGAAAGATTTCATAATACTCTCTCCGAAAAAATTAGAGTCCTAGAAATTGAAAAACCAAGCCTTTCGACAGCGGAAAAAGTATTACAAAGCATAGAATGCTATAACAAATGTTATCATTCTACAATTAAAACCACACCCCTTGAGGTTTCAAATGTGAAAACTGATAAAAATTTGATTAAAGACACTATTCAGAAGACTAAAGAAAAATGCATAGGAAAACTAAATAGAAATAGAGAAGAGTTTAATAAGACTCAAAAAGAAGGTTACATAAAAAATTATAAAGCGGTTCGGCACAAATACGAACCAAGATATAGAAAATTGCCATTAGATAAAATTCACTAGGCAAATATTAAACGTCCAAATAATTTTTCACCCAAGTATTTTAACAAATGAAGAAATTTATAATTACAACATAGACCTCAACAAACTTCAATATATACAAGTATGCGCCTTGGAATATAAAGAAGATTTGTTAATGTTCGTGGTCAAAATCCCAAAAGAATTTCAATCGGTACAATTAAAAACTATTATTCCTATACCAAATACAGCAGGCAGAGAAATAACAGCAGAAATTGAAAATGTTTTTGAATACAAAAATGTCACTTATAAATTCGAAGAAGCTAAAACCCTCAATGAACTACAAATGTCTAAACATTGCATCTACTTATTAAATTGTGAACTTATCAAAAATAGCATTACAGAAATTTTTCAAATTGATGGAGAAACTATTTTAATAAAAAATGCAAATGGCATAGAACTAAACCAGAATTGCGACAACAGAAAAATTAAGTTGGAAAACACTACATTGATGCATTATAATAACTGCAGAATTAAGATCCTATACCAAACATTCTCAAATACTAAAATATCATACAATCAAAGATTTTATTATCCAAACTATGATACTCACAATTTTACTAATAAAATTACAATTAACCACCTTTTATTTAAAAACGAAGAAAATTCAAAAGAAATTAATGAATTAAAATATCACAAAAATACCTCTCATATTGGAATATCAATTTTAAATTTTATTGTGATTATAATAATAATTTTAATATCTTATAAAATTAAAAAAAAGAAAAACTATACTATTCAAACTCAGGAGAGTTTTCCATTAAGGGAGGGAGGAGTTATGTGTACACTATCACCCCAACCAGACACCACACAACAAAACATTGTAAATTGGTCAAAATAAAAGATTAAAGAAAAACAAGTAAACATTACTAGAACAAAAGAAACAAGTAGAGATAAAGAACAAAAGAAAATAATGCAAATGCATACAAACATGTTTTGGTCCTTATGTTTGACTGTAAGGAAAACCCAGACATTATCGGGTAAACCACACAATCATGTTTGTTTGCATCCAATAGAAAATAAGATTATATTTAACAAATATTGTATTTCCTCCAATAATAAGAAAATAGAAAAACTAAGAAATGGATTAAGAAAATTGTAATCTTTTTAGTAGTTATATAAGCAGAAAATAATTTGAAAAAACAAAGAAAAAAAATATAATGTCGCAGAAATAACATCGTCGGCATTTTTAGTCTCTCCTCCGCTCGAAGAACCAAAACTTGCACACAGAGGCGTGGATTACAACCCGAAGCTTGGTCGTTGTACTTTGTGGACGGAGGATGCAATGATGTGGAATTATATAGTGTGAACTATTTAAATCAAAGTTCTTTATGGCGATCATGTTCCCAAGTGCAAGAAATCTCTTCCTCGCATTGTAGAAAGAGTTGCCAAATATTGTAGGCGAAACCTTAAATGGTAATCGAATTTGTACACGTCTATCACTTTTCATTTGAACGCTTTGAATGAAATGTTGTTCGCATAAACGTTCCTCTTCGGACAATGTTTATGTCTTTTCAGTGAAATTTTCAATTTTCCAAAAGCATTAAAGAATCGAATCGATGTTAGATGGATTTGAATTTAGTCTGATATTACATGATGATGGGTGGTAATTCCAAAGCGTTTCAAAATTACGACCTTACAATCCACCCTAATTTGCTGCTTTCAAAAAATATTTCTGCATTGAGCAATAAATCTATACGTTGAGGTTTGTAGAAGTGAGGATCCTCAAGCTGAAGGTTTACAGGAATATCCCATTTAGAAGTGTTGATAAAACTATGTATTTGTGTCGTGATCTGTTTCGTTATCGCAAATTGCGATATACAAGTAAAATTTCCAATACGAGATTTGATTTTCGCATTTGCTGCATACTTTGAATTAAAACGAATATCTGAAATTCCTGAGTTTTCCTGATGTGAGAAAAACCTTTTAAGCTGCAACTGCTTCGCTGTTTCTTTGGTGATGAAATTTAATTCGGAACATGAATCCAATAACGCACGAGCTGGCTGCATCACTCCAAATTTGTGCTGTATGTAAATTAAGGCTGTTGGTATTATCGCTCTTTTACGTGTGCATGCGATGAGTGAAACTGATGGATTGGTTGGTGAATGATGCGATGGATTTGTTGGTGAATGATGCGATGGATTTGACGAAGTAAACGGCACATCTCTTCTTATCGAGTAATTTATAATCTCGCTGTGTTACCTTTGAGTTTTCCCCTTTTGAACAAGTATCTAAATACTGACAGTGCCGATTTAACCACTTGTTGCAATTATCCCATGATGACAAGTGGTCAAACTCTTGCTTTTGATTGTATGCCGATTTTGAATCAGACTCACTTTTAGTTAAGACGATATAAATTAGCATTGATAATTGCAGCTCATTATGCCGCTTTTTGAGCCCAACGAGAGTAACGAACCTCGCAGCGCTGCAACAGTCTTGATGATATTACGTAGATTTTCTGCGTCAGATCTTTTCATAACTGGAGTATTAAAAAATGATATTATGTGATCATAAAAAATTAATACGTTATTGTCGTATCTTGTACCGTTGTATATCCTTCGAGTAATTTTCTGCGGATACCTGGAAGGCTAAGGGCTGGTCCTAAAAGACAGTTTAAAATATAATTAAATTTGTCAACCTTTGGCATTGTTGGGTTATCGTGGACCATGTTGCAAAAGGTGCGGAAAAAGAGTTTGTATCCAAATGTCGTTGCGTTGAACATGCTAGTGTTCAACTCAGAAACGTGGTTTCTGGGGTCGATTAATGAAAGTATTTTGGATCCCCTATACCTTCACTGTGACTTTGACGAATTGACGAACTGTCGGTAAATTCGACAGATGTTGATAAGAAAAAGTCTCGAACGAATGTTGAAAACTGCTTATGCGGGCGTAGGTATGAAAATATGTATTTTTGTTTGTTTGCAATTTGAGCGACGGCAATCGATTATGATAACTAGTATTTCCAAATGTCGTTGCGTTGAACATGCTAGTGTTCAACTCAGAAACGTGGTTTCTGGGGTCGATTAATGAAAGTATTTTGGATCGCCTATACCTTCACTGTGACTTTGACGAATTGACGAACTGTCGGTAAATTCGACAGATGTTGATAACAAAAAGTCTCGAACGAATGTTGAAAACTGCTTATGCGGGCGTAGGTATGAAAATATGTATTTTTGTTTGTTTGTATATATGTACCTGCTTACAAAGTGAGAACATAAAAAATGCAATTATGTACAAATCATAGAAGACCGTAACATATGTGTGGCAATCATATATACAACTCTTCCATAGTTATTTACTAAGCAGATATGGCAACATTCATCCTACACTATCTGTCATGCTAACGTACCTCCATCTTCATGTTTTTTTTTTCATCACGCATCGTCCAACACGTCATCACTATTTTTGTATGTAATCACATTATATCATTTTTTGGAAGGTACATAAATCGAACATTATTGTGGACATCCCCTATATTGGTGGCCCCCACGGAAGCAAAAATGGTCGAAGAGGACGCGTTAAATCAGTTAACCGAAAATTTGCAGCCTCGCTGCGTGGAAGATGCTAAAGTCTCCATCAAAATTCCACCATTCTGGCACGCAAAGCCAGAACTTTGGATCGCACAAGTGGAGCCACAATTTTTCGCCGCAGGGATAACGAGCGACAAGACCAAGTATCACACTATCGTGGCGGAATAAGAAAGCAACGTGCAAATAAGTGACATTATTCGCAATCCACCGAACAGCGACATGTCCCAACACTAAAAAACGTGTAAAGAAACTACTACAAGAACAATAGCTTTGTGACATGTGCCCATTACAACTCTTGCGCGAGATGCGTAGTTTAGCAAGCATCGAAATAAAGGACAACATACTCAAGTCTATTTGGATAAGTCGGTTACCATCCAACATGCGACTAATAATTTCCATCAGCATCGATCTCCTGGACAAAGTAGCTCTGCTCGCAGATAAAATAAGTGAGGTTAGCGACACACCACATACACAGCCATACACGCGTAATTCAGCATCGAGCAACAACTGGCTGAGATCACAAAAGAAATCGCCTCGATAAAAGCAAACATAAATCGTCGATCTAGAGGTCGAAGCAGGACCGGTGCTCCGTCACGCTCCGCCACGCAAAACAACAGCTTGAGGGATTTGTGCTGGTATCACCTAAAATTTGGTAACAAAGCTAAAAAATGTCGCAGCCCCTGCACAAGAAAGTTAAATTAATTAGTCTGTCGTCAATAGCGGTCAACGACAAACTCAACAACGCAAACCGCTACTTAATAGTTGGAGATAAGATATTCGGAATAAAATGGGAGCCGAAGTCAGCGTAATTCCACCGACGCAACAACATCGTAAACATCCTGACAAAAGTAACTACCTCTACGCAGCAAACAGGTCCACCATAAAAACTTACGGTGAAAAAGGCATGCATGTTAATTTGGGCCAATTTTCCAAGAATGTCATAGTCGCCGACGTATCACAAGCCATCATCAGAGAGGATTTTTTGTATCGCATTTTAACTTATCGGTCAACTTACGACAACGAAAATTCATCGAAAACATCACAAACGCTAGCAAACATTGTTCAGTGTCAGCTAATAATGAAGAAGTATTGAATTTATCATGCATTAATAAAAATCAACCGTTTCAGGATTTTCTGAGAGAACTCAAAGACATCACGGTAGAAAATTTCACGACCCATAAGCTACAACACCTGGTCACACATCACATCGTCACCGAAGGGCCACCAGTTTTCTCCAAACCGAGACTCTTATCACCTGAGAAACTAAAAGCAGCTAAAACTAAGATACAATTCATGCTAGATGCAGGTATTTGTCGTCCATCAATCCACGGGCCAGTCCATTATATATGGCGAAAAAAAAACAACGGCGAGTGGAGGCCATGCGAGAGTTTCAGGCGACTAAACGTTGTCACCGAACCTGACAGGTACCCCCTTCCACACTTGCACGTCTTCACACACTAACTGCATGGTTGCAGAATTTTTTCCACACTCGATCTGCGCCGGGCATACCACCAGAATCCTGTCGAATCCACCGATATACCAAAAACAGCAATCACCACACAATTTGGCATATTTGAATTCCCTTTCATATGCTTTAGTTTCAGAAATGCCAGATAAAACGTTTCAAAGATTCATGGATCACGTCTTCCGCGAATACTATTTCGCCTGGCCATATCTAGATGACATTTTTAATATCGTCGAAGGATATGAACCAACATCGTCAACATCTGCAATTAGTGATCGAAAAACTGCGCGAGTATGGTGTGGTCATAAACCATTCGAAGTGTATACTAAGCCAGCCGTAAGTAAATTTCTTAGGTTTCGAGATAAACAGTAGCGGAATCTTACAACCAGAAGAACGAGTGCACGTCATTAAACATTTTAAACTACATACTAGAGCATGTAACTAGCGACGTTTCCTCGGCATTGTAAACTTTTTCGGCAGATTTTTGCCTTGCGCCGCCGAAAGGCAAATGACGTTATTCAAACTCGTGAAAGGTAACAAGAAAAACGACACATCAACAGTAAAATGGACGGACGAAGCCAATGAGGCATTCCAGCAGTGTAAAAACGGTTTATGTAAATCAACTTTACTCTCCTATCCTAAACCCGGGACTCAACTCCGATTGACAGTGGATGCTTCCGGAACTTCTGTAGGTGCAGTATTACAACAACATGACAACGACCAGTGGCAACCATTAGGTTTTTATTCCGAACGCCTTACCGAAACACAAACGAGATACAGCACTTACGATCGTGAACTGCTAGCGGCATACAATGCAGTCAAATATTTTCAACATATGCTGGAAGGAAGAGAATTTATAATCCTCAGCGACCACAAGCCATTGCAATACGTGTTCCAGCAAAAGCTAGATAAAGCATCACCGCGTCAAATGCGCCATTCTGAATATATCGCACAATTTTCAACAGATATTCGATACATCCCTGGAAAAGACAACATAATAGCAGATACAATGTGCACGTATTGACGCCATACATACTCCAAACACCATCGACTTCGCCAAACTTGCAAAGACTAAAAAATCTGAGTAAAGAATTACTAAATTCGAATTCCAGCTAACCAATTAGGCCTTTTACGGTTCCAGGCACAGACATAGAAGTCCTTTGTGATGTAAGCACCAGCAAAGGCCGACCATACCTAACTTCTTCGTTTCGCAAAACAGCTATCGACTCCATACACAACATGGCACCCACCGGAGTTAACGACATAGCCGCACACCGCATACAATATGTGATATCTACACTTCACCTTCACATCGTACATATACATACATATAGTGATATTGCATATCACTAGCATAAATACACAAAATCGAAATAAGAATATGTAAACATATCTATCAGCTAACACACATTGTTAAATATATATACTAGATATAAGAACACATAACAATAGAAATGCACTATGAATAACAACCTAAAGATAACAATAGAAACTAATAGTTTTATCTGTTAGTAAACAGATAACTATCGATACAGCTCAATAGTATAAATAGCACTAAGATTTATGTAAACTAGCCAGTCTTAAGAATACAAATAAAGAGTACACATTTCACTGCAGCTCAAAAGTATTTTTATTAACTCATATCGTGTAAACGATATTAACTGGGGGCTCAACCGGGATAGCAAATTTTTACTTGCTATCAAAAAAGCCAGGAGACATCCTTGAAAAGACAGGAACTCCGCGATCCTTAAGAAGGATAAAATTAAAATACCACGGGAAGTAGGACTTCCAGCACTAGATTTTTGAAAAAAGTGCTTAAAAATTCAACAAAAAATTCCTGAAAAATCGGAATAACATCGTACTGGAATCGCGAAGCAAACGACAAGCATTCAATTCATCACGTGTATCGTTGGACATAAACTCCGATATGACAACACAGGAGATCGCAAGCCTGAGAGTACAAATCGCTGCTCTAACCACAACGCTCACCGAAACCCAACAAAGAGTGAATTCCTTCGCAACTCACCCATCACCTAACGTCACAGTCACCAACCAATACCAGGACTGTACACCAAACATTACCGACGCATCACAAATCAACCTAGAAGTGTTCAAAACGTTACCAATATTTACAGGTGACGCGAACCACTATAGGTCATGGAGAAAACGTGCCTGGACACACATGGAGAACATCAGGGATTACGTTACTACACCCACATATTACACGGCACTCTCAATTGTACGTTCAAAAATTCAAAGAGAAGCGGCCGATATTTTAATAAACCACGACACAAAATTCAATTTTTATTCAATAATAAACCGTCTTGATTACACCTATGCGGACCAGAGACCTCTGTATGTGTTGCTCGACGGAATGAAGAGATTAAAACAGGGAAAAAGGACCCTGGCAGAGTTCCATAGCGAAGTCAGCAAGTCACTTAATCTTGCACTCACTAAGGTTGAGATGGACAGCTCAGGAAATCCCTCAGCTATGAAAGCATATGCGAACCAGGAAGCTGTACGGACATTCATTCTCGGTCTGAACAGCAAATATACCAGTGGCATCCTCTATAACCACAATCCAAAGAACCTAGAAACCGCTTACGCTATCGCAAGTACGATATATCATGACAATATGAACTCACAATTCGACGTTCCACAATACAATCAGCACAGACAACATAATACATCACAGTATCAATACACAAGCAGAAGATATCACGAGGAACCACAAAGGTACAAACCTAACGTGCAGGTGCAATACAATCAAACTGCACCCCGCCAACAACACCAACCAATGGATGTAGATTCATCACAGCAGTACATGAGATCCACAAATTACAACAGGAATCATCCCCCACCACAACAAAACAGCTACGACCGCCAAACACAAGGACTACCTCCAAATAACCCATTTCGCGGGGATCCACAGAAAAGGGAAAGAAATTCTTCTTCTCGAAACGTACCACAGAAGGTGCAACGTGTCAACCAAACACGCGACGAAGAATTAACATCGCTGGTACCAGAATATGAAAATGAGGAATACGAAACAGGCAGTGTTTTTTTAGGCGCATGAACGATTTGCCGTGTCTGCAACGCCACTGCAGGGATACAGGCAAACTTATCAACATCCTAATCGATACCGGAGCAACGAACAATTATATTAGCACAAAGTGCAATATAGGTAAGCCAATTAAAATTAAGCCAGTAAAAGTGAAAACCCTTCATGGTTACTCCATAACCAAATCAAAAAAAATTATTACATTATTAGAGCATAATCTTACATTTTTTGAAACAGATGCATTAGAAGAATTTGGTATGCTTCTGGGTGAACAGGGACTTAGAAAAATTAAAGCAGAGATCAACCTTTTCGAGTACAAGCTCAGTTATAAATATAGGGCCAAGAAAGAAAGTGAATCTTTGCAAAAAATTAATTATACGGTTAATAGTGAAAATTATAGGGCAGAAATCGAAGAAATTATGCAAAAAAATGAAATCACAAACGAAGTGCTACCTTATACTACCGCGATACAAGCTACCATTAGGACGAACTCCGAAGATCCTATTTGGACCAAGCAATATCCGTACCCTATGTCAGATAGCGATTTCATTAACAAAGAAATTAACAAGCTTTTAGAAAATGAAATAATTCAACCCAGCAAAAGTCCGTACAACTCTCCCATTTGGACAGTCGCTAAAAAAGGTACCGATGAACAAGGGAAACCTAAGCGCAGAATGGTTGTAGACTTTCAAAAGCTAAACGCTCAAACTATTACAGATAGATACCCCATACCTGATGTGGCTATGACCATACAGAATTTAGGTAATGCAAAAGTATTTACAACTTTAGATTTAGAGTCTGGCTTCCATCAGATCCTTATTAAAGAATCTGACAGGGAAAAAACCGCCTTTAGTGTAAATGGAGCTAAATATGAATTCCTTCGTATGCCGTTCGGCCTGAAAAATGCTCCATCAATTTTTCAAAGATGTGTAGATGATATTTTGAGACCATATATCGGCAAGTTCGCATACGTTTATATAGACGACGTTCTCATTTATTCTTCCTCTCCCGAAGAACATATCGAGCACATCCGCATAAGAATAAACGCGCTTCACCAGGCCAACATGAAGATCTCCAACGAGAAATCTCACTTTTTCCAGGACTCTGTAGAATATTTAGGTCATATAATTAAATATAACAGGATTACAGTTGATCCTTCAAAAATATAAACCATTAAAGATTTTCCTATTCCCATAACGCTTAAGGAACTCAGATCCTTTCTAGGCCTTGCGAGTTATTATCGAAAATTCATACAGAATTTCGCAGCCATAGTCAAGCCACTTACCACGTTCCTCAGAGGAGAGAACGGTGGCATATCCAAGAATCAAAGTGCAAAAATAAAAATCAGCTTAGACGAACGTGCACTAGAAGCATTAAACAAAATAAAAGAAGAATTACAAGCCCAGGTTGAACTCTTCCAACCAAATTTTACCAAACCCTTCGAATTAACCACAGATGCTAGCAATTACGCTATAGGAGCCGTATTATCTCAAAACCAAAAACCCATATCATTTATTTCACGAACGCTCAGCGAAACAGAACAGAATTACTCCACGAATGAGAAAGAGTTACTCGCAATTGTGTGGTCACTACAGAAACTACATAATTACTTGTATGGTATAGCAGATTTAACAATTTACACTGACCATCAATCATTAATCTTCTCCATATCAGAAAAAAACCCCAATACAAAATTAAAAAGATGGAAAAATTTCATTGAAGAATATGGTGCAAAACTCGTTTACAAACCCGGACATCAGAACGTTGTCGCTGATGCACTTTCTCGCCAGCAAATAAACAACACTGTAAATTCTGATGACTCCCAACATTCAGCACAAAGCTCCCCAACACAAAAACTCAAACGAGTAAAGAAGCCAATAAACTCCTTTAGAAATCAAATTATTGTGAATCAGTCAGATCAAAACTCCGCCGAAATATCGTCACAAAACATATTTTCTAACAGCCGACACACGGTTTTTTTTAACACAAAAACTGAATTACTAGACAAACTAAAAACTATAATTAGACCAAAGGTCACTAACGCACTTCTTATAGACGAACAAATATTATTTTACGTAAAAAACAAGATTATCAACACATTTCCGACTGTATCAATTGTACTAGCGCAAAAATTGGTAGACGACATCACCGAAACCGAACAACAACAACGAATCATACAAGACACACACAGACGTGGTCACAGAAACTACAAAAATAACTCACAGGAAATTTCGCTCAGATACTACTGGCCAAACATACGTGACGCTTGTAAAAAAAAAGTACAGGACTGCGAAATTTGTCTCACAAATAAGTATGAACGCCGACCAAATAAACAACCAATAGGTTCAGCACCAATACCGAACAAAGTAGGCGAATACATACACTTAGATTTATTTTTTATAAACAATAATATATACATTAGTTCAACCGACAAATACTCAAAATTCTGCCATTTGAGACAAATACCATCAAAGAAGGACACATACAAATACGTTGACGAAATACTATCGCAAATATACCCAAACGCAAAGTTTGTAATGACTGATAACGAGTCAACACTTACTGGCATATGTGCACAACAAATATACAGACGGCTACAAATAACGCATACCAAAACTCCGGCCTATCATTCGACAACAAACGGGCAAGTTGAACGGACGCATAGCACGATAATTGAACTCGCGAAAGTTTTGGCACATGAACACAGTTCGGCACCTGATGAACAGATATTCGAAGCAGTCCGACAATACAACAAAACAATCCATTCGGTAACCAACGAGAAACCCGAGGACATATTTTTCAATCAAAGAGAGTATCCTGACATCAAGGAGTGTCTTCAAAAAAACCAAGAGAGAGTTTTGCGATCCCATAACCGCAATCGCAAACAACTGACCTATAAAGAAGGAGACGTAATATATTCCAAGACACACAGAAGGAACAAAAACGTAAAAAAATACGCGAAACACATAGTTAAAGAAGATAACGGTAAGACAATAACAACCAATAAAAGAGTTATTATACATAAGGACAATATCAGAGTAAAGGCATGTACGGAATAATATTTATCTCACTTTTCTCTATCGTACTTTGCGATAGTATAATAGATTTAACCGATAGGAAATATGTACTTGTAGAAACAGATCCTGTTTACATATATCAGGACACAGCTTTCGTATATCACATATCTAACCTTACAAAAATAATCGCGCCGTACGAAAATATAATGAAATCATCATACAATCTAGAAAACCAACCTGAAACTCAAATATTGGTGAACAAAATAGAATCTCTGAAAAATCAACTCATCCCAAATATCTATAGACCCAAAAGATCACTTAACTTCCTTGGTTCCATCTTAAAATTCATCACTGGCACACCAGACCACGATGACCTTGTAGAAATCAAAACTTCACTTAATATGCTAATAGAAAATAATAATAAGCAAAGAACAATTAATTCACAGTTCGAAAGAATACTCGAAACCCTTGATCCCAAAGCAATAACCGAAAAAATTATTATATCAGAAGTTTATAATGAACTCCAATCAATAACGAACACTATAAATTTTGCAAAAACTAATAATTTTTACTCTGGCACACTAAATTTAAAAGATGTATATGATTTAATAAAGAATGAAAAGTTGGATCTTCCATTAATTAATAATTAGAGTATGCAGACATTCATATCTGTTACCTACAAGAAGCAATTATAACCATATATAAATATCCTATCCTCGAAACTAAATGCAGCCTATTTAATGTATACCCTTTAGCACATAAGCATGGTAAAATTAATTTAGACCTTAAGATCGCAAAATGTAACAATTATCAAAGAGTATCTAAATGTAAAAATTATATGAGTACCTTTATTTGTAAATCAGAACCCTCTGACAATTGTACTATAAAAATATTAGAAGACAAATCAGCCCAATGCGATACAATCCATGAAAACAATGCTCCACTCCACATCTTAGAGAATGGATATATTTTGACAGATTACCAGCATACTTGGAACAACATACATATATCAGGCCCTAAATTGATACATTTTAATGAATCCACAAACATCGATAATATCACGTACTACAATCATCAAGGACAACTCAGAGAAATCATACACAATCAACACAGCGAAAAATTTGAAGTACTCCGTATCCTTTCCTCAAATTCAATCTACAAATTCAGTAATATCCAAAAACTCTCAACATTTTTGATACCTATTGAAGAAAACCCAGTACAGCTGACGTTCTTTATCATAATGGGATTCCTTACTTTAGTAGTCATTACTTATGGTATTGTAAATCTCTGCCGATACCACGAAAATAGAAAAGAACTTAACAGACAAAGGCAAATTTGACAAGTTATACGAAATCGAAATGAACCGTCTTCAACAGCAACTCGTAGCAGCAACGTAGAAGCAGCGTAGCGAGGACGCCCCGTTTTAAGAGGGAGGGGAGTTAACGACATAGCCGCACACCGCATACAATATGTGATATCTACACTTCACCTTCACATCGTACATATACATATGTACATACATATAGTGATATTGCATATCACTAGCATAAATACACAAAATCGAAATAAGAATATGTAAACATATCTATCAGCTAACACACATTGTTAAATATAAATACTAGAGATAAGAACACATAACAATAGAAATGCACTATGAATAACAACCTAAAGATAACAATAGAAACTAATAGTTTTATCTGTTAGTAAACAGATAACTATCGATACAGCTCAATAGTATAAATAGCACTAAGATTTATGTAAACTAGCCAGTCTTAAGAATACAAATAAAGAGTACACACTTCACTGCAGCTCAAAGGTATTTTTAATAACTCATATCGTGTAAACGATATTAACTCCGGCGCCTCCAAAACCACAAAATTGATCGCGGAGATGTTCGTGTGGCCTGGTCTCCGAAAAGATTGCCGCTTATGATCCAAGCAGTGCATTTCATGCCGTATGCCAAAATACAACGCCACAACAGAGCATCCCTATCAACATTAATTTTACCGGATTAACGATTTGACCACATCAACATGGATATCGTTGTCCCATTACCACCTTGCAAGGAGTATCGATACTGCTTGACAATAGTTGATCGTTATTCCCGATGGTTGGAGGCATTCGAAGATATAACGACAGAAACAATTGCTTTTAATTTCTACACACATTGGATCGCGAGATTTGGAGTACCGACAAGAGTAACGACGGACCAGGGAAGAAATTTGAATCTGCACTCTTCCGAGACCTTGCCAGAATTTTGGGCATAAAAAACTTACCACCACGTACCACCCAGGGTCAAATGGGCTCGTCGAGCCAAAGCATATATCCTTGAAAGCAGCGATAAAATGCCACTTGACGGACAATTGGTTGAAGTTCTCCTACTAATTCTCTTAGGCTTTCGTTCCGCATGGGCACCCCTCCTTAAAATCGACACCCGCAGAAATGGTTTACGCCAACACTCTTCGACTACATGGTCAGCTATTTTCCGAAGGTCACATGCACAACGTCACCGAAGGTGAATTTGTCGGAAATTTACGCATACGCATGCAGGCACTGAGACCGTCACCAACAACAAATAACTCAGCTCATGCACCATTCGTGAAAAAGAAACTGCACACAACACCATCAGTTTTCGGGCGCAATGACACAATTCGCCAGCCGCTTCAACCACCGTACGAGGGACCATTTCCAGTAGTCGAACGCAACGACAATTTTTTCAAAGTCAAAATCCGGGGAAAGGACGTGAACATCTCCATCGACTGGTTAAAATCAGCGTTCGTCGCCGAGGATAGCCAAAATCCGTCGAATCAAACAACTCAGCTAAAAGAGTACCAGTCAAAATAAGGCCGACGAGTCCGTTTTCGCTTTTCCGCATAGGGTGGAGTGATGTGGCAATCACAAATAAAGCTCTCCAAGAGTTATTTATAAAGCAGATATGGCAACATTCAACCTACACTATCTGACATGCTGACGTACCTCCATCTTCCTTCTTTTTTTTTTGAAACTTTGCGTGAATAATGTGTTTAAAGTGTGCCACCTTATGAAAAACTGTCTAAATCAAACCAAAATTGTTCAAGCCCCTAGGTACTGAATATGTTAACCCCAGTGACTTTAGTGGACTTTTGGACTTTTTTAAATGAACAGGATGAAGAGACGAGTTGAAATCCGGTGGACTTTCTGTCCGTCCGTCCGTCCATCAGTCTGTGCTAGCTGTAATTTGAGTAAAAATTGAGATATCTTTATGAAACTTGCATTACCTGTTTCTTGGTACCGTCAGACGGTGGGTATTGAAGGTGGGCGTAATCGGATTACTGCCACGCCCACTAAACGCCATTAATCAAAAACAAATTAATTGCGATAACTAAGCTCCACAATAAGCTACAACACTGTTATTTGGTATACAGGATTACAATAGAGAGGGGCTAATGCAGTTAAATTTTTTTTTAAAAGTCGGTGTGGTCCCCTAATAGGTTTAATATACGTATTTCCTAAACCGCTAAAGCTATAATAAGAAATTTCGCGAGGATAAATGTTTTTAGTACCTCTATCAACAATGTGAAATTGGCTGAAATGGGTTGACAACTTCGCCCACTCCCCATATAACGGAACTGTAAAAAACTTCTTAAAGCGCGATAAATCAAGCCCTAAACACGCCAGAGACATTAAATGTTATTTCTGGGATGATATGAGATGATGTTATAAGAACCGCGTTCAAAATTAGCTTAGATTAGATTAGCGTGGCACCGCCCACTTTTAGGTGAAAACCCATATCTTGGGATATACTTCACGGATTTCAACCACATTTTGTACATAACATTCTTTTCATATTTTTATTGTTATAGTGCGAAAATGGGAGAAATCTACAACCATGCCTACTTGCCATATAACACAATTTTAAATTCCATCTGATTCCTTCACTTTACAGTATGCAAATCATGTACCAATGAAGGTATCAGGATAAAATTTTGCATGAATAGTGCCATTAAATTAGGCGATCTTATTATCAAAAATTGTCTAAATCAGACTAAAACTGTTCAGCCCACCATATATTGAATATGTGAACCCCAGTTCCTACAGCGAACATTTTATCGAAAATTTCGGTCCACCTGTGAGATATGTTATAGAAATTCGAAGAGAATCCTTTTCTGATAATAATATGCCTGTATGTCAAAAATGGCTTGTATCGGGTCAATAGTGTCTTTATCGTTAGATTTTCGAACTACTGGTTGACTTTGTATCAAATATTTCAGCGAATAAGTAAGATACCTTAGCAAACTTTACTGGACGTATGATATTGTTATAGCATATCCATTATTATGCCGAAAATATATAAAATTGTTTCACAAATTACCCAAACTAACCCATACTACATATATAGATTTTCTTTGTTCTAACAAACCGTAAGCACCTGAAGGTATTTCGATTACACCCGAACTCTACCTTACTTGTTATACATATATCAAATTACTTCATAATATGTTCTCGAATATAGCTTGGTACACATGTGTCTTGCTACCGTAAGACGGTTGGTATGGCAGATGCTCAATCGGACCACTGCCACGCCCACAAAATGCCATTAGTCAAAAACAAACAAATTGCCAAAACTAAGCTCTACAATAAGATACAATACTGTTATTTGGTATACAGGCTCACATTATAAAGGGGCATCTGCGGTTTAAATTGTTTCAAAAGTGCGCGTGGTCCCGCCCCCTAATAGGTTTAATGTGCATATTTTATTTCCTAAGCCGCTCAAGTTGTAATCACAAAATTCACGGAAAAAGACCCCGTCCACTACCCATATAACGGTACTGTTAAAAACTAGTAAAAGCACGATAAATCAAACCCATATCTTGAGATCTGCTTAACCGATTTCAACCAAATTCTCCACCATTTTAAATTCCACCTGATTCTTTCACTTTCCACTATGCAAATTATGCAACAATGAACAATGGGGTAAAACTTTGCGTGAATAATGCGTTTAAAATGGGCCACCTTTTGAAAAATTGTCTAAATCGAAACAAAATTGTTCAAGCCATTAGGTACTTAATATGTCGACCCCAGTGCCTTTAGTCAACTTTTTACTGAAAGTATCGGTCAATGTGTAAGATATATAATTGAAATTCATATAATAAAATAAATAAATGAAACTCTCGATAATAGTATGTTTTTGTGTCAAAAATGGGTTGAATCAGATCAATACTTCCTATAGCCCTCATATACCTAATATAAAGATTTTTGATATATATCGCATATATCGGCCACTGTGTAAGTTATTTAAATGAAAACGGAAGTGTGTGTTTTATTCATAACAAAGAATCTTTATGCCTAAACTGGATCAAATCGGGTGAAAATTTTACCTAGCCCCCATGTAACTAATATCAGGATTTTCGAACATTCGTCAGACTTTACTCCATTTGATTGGTGATGGTATGTGAGGTACTTTACTGAAACAGTGGGAGCATTTTATTAGTCTGTGGCATGTTAATAGTATGTGGTATTGGCAAAAATGGATAAAATCGTGTTAATACTACCCTGAACTTCTTATATACTATTTATAATGCTTTTCGTTATTCTAACCAGTTTTATGCCGAATACCTAGGTCAGTGAGTATTAATACTTTTATACTCTTGCATCATGTTGCTACAAAATATAATAACTTTGTTCACATAACCGTTGTTTGTATCATCTAAAACTAATGGAGTTAAACATAGGGTTATGTATATATTATATAAGTGATCAGGAAGAGGAGACGAGTTGAAATCCGGGTGACTGACTGGCCGTCCGTCTGTCTGTGCAAGCTGTTACTTGAGTAAAAATTGAGATATCTTTATGAAACTTGATTGACATGTTTCTTGATCCCTAAAGACGGTTGGTATTGCAGGTGGGTGTAATCGAACCACTCCCACGACCACAAAACGCCATTTATCAAAAACAAATAAGTTGCCATTACTAAGCTCCACAATAAGATACAATATTGTTATTTGGTATACAGGATCACATTAGAGAGGGCTTAATGCGGTAAATTTTGTTTAAAGTGGGCATGGTCCCGCCTTCTAAACCGCTAAAGCTTTAATAACATATTTCAGCGAGGACAAATGTTTTAAGCACCTCTATTGACAGTGTGAAACTGAGTGAAATCGGGCGAAAACCCGGCCACTCCCCATATAACGGTACTGTTAAAAACTTCTAAAAGCGCGATAAATCAAGCACTATATATAGTATGAGTTGACTTTATAGGAACCGCGTTCAAAATTAGACAGTGAGCGTGGAACCGCCCACTTTGAGGTGAAATCCCATACCTTGGGATCTGCTTAGCCGATTTCAAACAAATTCGTTCGGTTTGAAGGCAACATTTATTTCGGAAAGGGTGGAGTGAAACGTTTTTTCAACTTGGCCAAAAACTTTGGTAGCGTGTGAAGGTATTTTGAAATGGTAATACCAAGGTGATCTTCGGGACATAACATTCTTCTCATAACTCTATGTTATAGTGCGAAAATGGGCGAATTCGGATTACCACCACGCCTATTTCCCATATAACATCATTTTAAATTCCATCTGATTCTTTCACTTTCCACTATGTAAATCAAAATAAATCTATAAAGAGATCTCAAAAGAGTATATCGTTTGACTTTTCGAGAGTATAAAATATTCGGTTAAATTCGAACTTAGCGCTTCCTCACTTGTTTTTTATACTCTTGCAACATGTTGCTACACAGTATAATAGTTTTGATCATCTAACGGTTGCCTGTATCACCCAAAATTAATCGAGTAAGATATTGTGTTATGTATTGTATATATAAATGATCAGGATGAAGAGACGAGCTGAAATCTGGGTTACTCTCTGTCCGTCCGTCCGTGCATCTGAGCAAGCTGAAACTTAAGTAAAAATTAAGATGTCTTTATAAAATTTGGTACACATGTTTCTTGGTCCCTTAAGACGGTTGGTATTAAAGATGGGCGTAATCGGACCAATACCACGCGCACAAAACGCAACTAATCAAAAACTAATAAATTGCGATAGCTAAGCTCCACAGTAAGATAAAATACTGTTATTTGGTATGCAGGATCACCTTAGGGAGAAACATCTGCAGTCTAAAATTTTTCCAAAAGTAGGGGTGGTCCCGCCCCATGAGAGGTTTGATGTGCATATCTATTAAACCGCTAAAGCTATAATAACAAAATTTACGGAAAGCAAATGCTTTTACCATCTCTATCGACAGTGATATATAATTGAAATTCATATAATAAAATATATAAAAGAAACTCTCGATAATAGTAAGTTTTTGTGTCAAAAATTGGTTGAATCGGATCAATACTTCCTTTAATATATAATTTTGCCAACACCTGAAGTAATTTCCCGGGCTTTGATCCTTGCGAGTTGTGAGCGTTAAAAATGTTCGGTTACACCTGACCTTTGAACTTCCTTACTTGTTTAAGATAGAAGTTATACCACTTTAACAAGGAATCCGCATACTGTTCTGCTTTAATTCAACTCGATAACTTTTTTTTTTGTTTTCACATGTAGATTTTTTGACAAGAGAGCAAAGAAATTACCAATCGAAGACAGCTATTTATGGGATTTCTAGTTTTATTGTGAATTTCTAAGTCTCTTATCTGTCGTTTTTTTAATGTCTCGATACTTACTCGTCGTGAGTTTTCATATTGCTGTGGGTCCATTGAAACGGGTCTTCCAAAGAAATGTTTTTATTCATCGTTTAGAGCGTATAGAATGTATGTTCGTAGGTACAATGGTTTTGAAGACCGTTCGGTTTGAAGGCTGGAATTAGATTGTGCGATGATCTATCATCTGAATGTGTGGCTACTGATAAAGAATTTATCTTAAATGGTCTTGAAAGGGTATCTGTTAAGTTGGCTTTGCCAGGTTTATATCTTAATTCGTAATTATATTCTTCGAGTATGGATATCGACCGTTTTAATTTACAATTATTAATTTTATTGCTTAAGGAGTAAGTGAGAGGTTAATGATCTGTATAGATTAATACTTTTGCCGTTATATTGAGGTAGTTTCTAAATGTATTTAATACCCAAATTATCACAAGCATTTCGTTTTGATTGACTGCATATTTTTCTTCAGTTTTACTTAATATTCTAGATATAAAGGTTAAGGGGTTTTTTTGGTTTAAGCTTTCTGTAATAGATAACTATTCTGAATTTTTTTCTTTGATACATCGTCTGTTTTGAGTACAACCCATATTGGTGAGTTGAATGGTGGTCTGGATTTCCCGATAATAACGCCCTCCAGTAATTTATTTATTTGTTTTTCTAGTTCTTGCTTTCGACTGGCATTATATAGGTATGATTTTAAATCAATAGGTGTGCCTGAAGTTGTTCTTATTTCCGCTACTACTTTTGTTGTATACGTTAATTTTTCGTTATGTTTTGTAAATCAGTTTCGGCGTTTTTGTAGAAGTCGTTTAAATTCGTTTTATTCTGAAGAATTCATATGTTCCTCACAAATTTGAATGGAATGAACGTCTTGGGCCCTACAAGTATATTGATGGAGTTGAACTTTACATTTGTTTGCTACCATCTTGAAATTTTCTTTAGTATATATGTATTATTGCTGATAAATCTTTTAAACTATCTTTACTTCTTACTTGTTTTAAAATATTTTTGTTTTATTGTTTTTTCAAATGTTATTTTTACTAATCTCTGGAAATCCTTTTACAGGAAAATCACAGAGTAATTTGATTCGTATAAAAACCGGAGGGTCACTCGTTAGGTGGTGAATCGCAGCCTGTTTTAATTATTATAAGTTATTGTATATACTATTGTATTATATTTTGATTTCTTGTTAATACATCTCTGGAAGGTCCCTTTGGTGGTGAGTCGCAGAGAATTTTGTATGTTATAAGCTTTAGGGCTCTCACGAGAGTGGTGAATCGCTGATTTTGTATTGATTTTTAATCGGCTGTACGAGCCTTTTATTCTTTATATATATAAGTTATGTTTGATGAAAACATCTTTTATTACAATCTGTTTAATATAAATATCCTTAATTTACTGCACTAACATTAATTTTATCAATCAATCACAGTTTTTACCAGAATTAGTCCAGTAAAACCTAAGATGTTGAATGAAAATGAAAACAATTTAAAGATTTAACTGTTATTTACCCACGTTATAACTAAAAAGTCTGATATTAATTCGATTACCGGAATGACTGATTCTTTTTGTTCTTCTATAGACTCTTCTAACTTTTCGATATGAATATCTTCATTCTATTCTACATCATGAGTATTATTGTTGTACGATGTGATACACAGGCTAAGTTCAGCTTGACGACGTATAAATTTAATCGGTTAAACATTCTCAGTGCGAGCACACTGATACTTGTGAGCTGATTGACGATGAGTTCTCACATTTTCATGCGAAGTACAATCCACACGTCGGACATGTATGTGCAATCAAATGTGTTTGAACTGTAGGACAATAAAAATCGTATTGTGTTAAAATGAAATCTAGACGACTAGGAATCTGAATGTTTAAAGATAATTGCACAAAAAAAGAACAAATAAAAATATCGATTCAAACAACTTCACCCTGGAGAATTCGTGACAATAAATAAAGCATCAAGCTCAAATTTACGAAAGTAAAACAAGGCCTGAGAGATAACTTCAGGAAAGCGTGGATTTTCATCAAGTCCTCCGTCAACAGTTATGATCATAACTGATTTTACACCATAATCTTCCGTTTTGGCCAGAGATTGGAATTCTTTCAGAGCGGGCTGATGCTGCTGAATATTTCCCAGATCTGATTGCAATGTACGTAGGTCCACTGTATGTCCTTACTTCACGCCTGCCCATTCCATCAGTAGCAATTTCAATATCAGCATATATTGAAGGTGTTAATTTATATTTTTCTGCCACGACCCACTCGATCAGCCATGTGCATCAGAAATAGTGCCTGTTTTTATACAGCGGTTTGACCGATTGGAATACGCGCTTTATCGTCCTGTGATAAGAAGAAAACCTGAGCAGGCCTAAGCATTAAGGCAAGAGAATCGATAGCCCGAATCGGATAAGTGCAAAATTTACCATCTGGATGGCTTTTGTGCTCATCATTTGTTGCTCTGGCTAATTTCACCTGACCTGCTACTACATGTTTTTTCTTTAAATGGTATTACAAGGTACTTTCCAAAGTAAACAGGACTTTTAAAAAAAGACAAAATAAATGGTTTTATTAGCAAAATCAATTAATTTTATTCAAAATAGTCTCCTTCTGCTTTAAAGCTTTTTGCACGGTCCAAAATCATGTCGAACGAGTGTTTTAGCTCGTTGCCCGGTATGGCCGCCAGTATGCCAGTGCAATCCTTTTGAATGGCCTCCACGTCTGCATAACGCTTTCCTTTCATCGGCAAATGCATTTTTCCGAAAAGGTAGAAGTCCCACGGTGCCATATCAGGTGAATGAATTAAATTGTGATTTTTGGTCAAATAATCGGCCACAAGCGTCGATCGATGAGACGGCGCATTAACGTGCAACAAACGCCAACTTCCATCTTCGCGATGTTCGGTATTTAGTGTCGGTATTTAGAAAACAAATTGTGGTTAATTTTCGCTCTCGGATATTGTTTGTTTCATCAAGAGCATCGAAAATTCATAATAAGTCGGGACGGGATTTTTATTGGGAACTCTTATGTTTGTGAGAAGCTGCAGTCTAAATTGTGGTAAAAAACGTGTTGTTAGTTACAACCCAGGAGCAAAAACATGATAATATAGACATGAGAATAATGAATGAATGAATGATGATGCCCAATAAATTTGTATAATCAGCAGAAATTGGGGACAATAAGAATATGGTCCGGTTTGAGCAAGAATATTGCGAAGGGGTGCAAGCGGTCCACCGCGTAAGCGATACAATGAAATAAATTTTTTATTTGAAAGGTCGCGATGAAGAAGGGTATAAAGAACTCGTAAATAGCGATACATGAGAACTTTTAGAATTACGACGTGCTCAAAAGGTTGTAGGCTGCAAGTGGGTATACGCAATTAAACGTGATAAGGAAGGTGATGTTAAACAATTACAAGCGCGACTAGTAGCTAAGGATTGCAGCCAGAGTTACGGTGTTAACTATTTGGAGAAATTTTCGCCTGTTGTTGGATATATTAATATTAGCATGGTTATTGCATTGGCAGTATAGCTCGGCTTATATCCACAGTAAAACAGCAAACACCCAGCGGCTGTACACCTTGTTTTGCACCTCTAAAACAACTAAACGAGGACAAGTTATTTTTATACCCTGAACAGGGTATATTCATTTTGCCACGAAGTTTGTAATATCCAAAAGTAAACGGCGGAGACCATATAAAGTATATATATAAATGATCACTGTGACGAGCTGAGTTGATTTAGCCATGTCCGTCGGTTCGTCCGTCCGTCCGTCTGTATATACGCGAACTAGTCCCTCAGTTTTTGAGATATCGATCTGAAATTTTGAGCAAGTCTTTTTCTTACCAAGAAGCTGCTCATTTGTCGGAACGGACCACTATAGCATATAGCTGCCATATAAACTGAACAATCTGAATCAAGTGTTTGTATGGAAAACTCTTGCATTTGACGAGGTATCTTCACGAAATTTGGCACGGATTATTATTTAAGGCCACAATGTAATCCCCAAAGAAATTATTTAGATCAGATGACTAAAGCATATAGCTGCCATACAAACTGAACAATCGGAATGAAGTGCTTGTATGGAAAACTCTTTCATTTGACGAGGTATCTTCACGAAATTTAGCATGAATTATTATTTAAGGCAATAATCTATTCGCCGAAGAAACTGTATAGATCGGATGACCATAGCATATAGCTGCCATATAACCTGAACGATCGGAATCAAATGCTTGTATGGAAAACTCTTTCATCTGACGAGATATCTTCACGAAATTCGGTATTGGTTTTTGTTAAATAAAGCTATGCAATCTCCAAAGAAATTGTATAGATCGGATGACTATAGCATATAGCTGCCATATAAACTGAACGATCGGAATTAAATACTTGCATGGAAAACTTTTTCAATTGACGAGATATCTTCACGAAATTTGGCATAGGTTATTGCTAGAAGTATTGCAATATCCGAAAAAATTGTACAGATCGGATCACTATAGCATATATCTGCCAGACAAACTGAACGATCGGAATCAAGTGCTTGCATGGAAAAATTGTTCATTAGATAAGATATCTTCACGAAATCCGGCATGGATTTCTCTCAATGGCATAAAGCTGTCATACAAACTGACAATCTAAATTAAGTTTTTATATGAAAAAAATTGTTTACGACAAGTTATCTTCACGAAATATGGCATGGATGTAGTGAGTAACATAACTAATCAATCTTCTCCAATATATCTACATTGTAATCAGATTTAACCACTTTACAAAAAATATATTATAAACAAATCAGATTAATTAATAATTTATATTGTCCAATTTGAGCTTTCAATCAAATTTTTCTTATATCTGCCAAAAACTGTTTTGCTTGTGCCAAAAGTAAGGTATGACATGCAGGTAATTGAAAATTGTGTTAAGAATGGGTAGATATGAGTAAGGAGCAAAAATATTATTTAATTAACCATAAAATAAACAAATCCCTAATTATTCAAGATACATTATTATTTATTAATAATAATAGAACACTAACTTTGAAAACATTATTATTCATTTTTAAAACCCTAATTAACTGATGGGTAGGTACAAAACATTCTAGGGTGAATAACAGGTAGGAAATAAACATTGTTCGAAGCGTAGCTCAAAAGCATAACCTAGGTAAAAAAAACTTCGATAATGCCCCTTTTGTATTTAACGGCTTAATATTTTCACTAAAATTACTTGATGAAATTTGGCATGGATTATTGAACACGGTAACAATAAAATATCATAAGAAATTTTTCAGATCTGATTACTGTATCATATAGTTGCCATACAAACTGATCGATCTAAATAAATTTTGGTATGGAGGTAAGTAGACAATTATGTTAAGAATATATACATAAGAGAAAGGCGAATTAATATTTTTAATACCCATAAAATAAATAAATCCCTAATAATTCAAGATATATTATATTTATTAATAATAATTTTAAAACCCTAATTAACTGATGGGTAGGTACAAAACAAAACCTAGGTAGAAAGTAAACATAGTTCGTAGGGGAGGTAGAAAATATAACCTAGGTAAAAAAGAACCTCTACAATGCAACTTTTGTAATTAACGCCTTAACATTTCTTCGAAAATTCCTTGATGATACCAAGAAGGGCGAGAGAGTTTGCAGATGTGAAGTCTGGCTCTAAAGCATTCAATAAATAGGGCCCAACACATCAGATCACTTCAGTTTACGCAAGCAGCTTAAACTTTCAACAAGGCACACTTTCAAAACAACGAAAAAAATCCTTTTCAAATAATTAGCATTATTTTAAAAATATTATTATTTTTTAAGAATAAGCATTATTTTAATTCTATTATAATTTTTTTATAAATATCTTATTAATTTATAAAAATGCTAAGAGTATCTAGAGAATCGCAGGAACAAACGCCGACTATATTGCCGAATTACGCAGCTCAAATTTGGAGTACCGCAATGAGGAGAGAACTCGTGACAGTTCTGCACGTTCCACTAGACGACAGAACCTACTTCACAGAGCAGCAGAGCAGTAGCGTAATACAGTAGGTCATTCAAACAGACGTTTGAATCCAGAATATAGAGCAGCGGAGCAGGAGCGCAACACAATACGACATTCGAACAGGTGCTTGGATCCGGAATATAGGACTGAAGAACAGGAGCACAACACCGGGGAACATTTAAATAGGAGAAATAATCCGGAATATAGAGCAGCGGAGCAGGAGCGCAACACAATAGGACATTCGAACAGCCGCTTGGGACCGGAATATAGAACTGAAGAGCAGGAACGCAATACCGCGGAACATTTAAACGTGATAAGGAAGGTGATGTTAAACAATTACAAGCGCGACTAGTAGCTAAGGATTGCAGCCAGAGTTACGGTGTTAACTATTTGGAGAAATTTTCGCCTGTTGTTGGATATATTAATATTAGCATGGTTATTGCATTGGCAGTATAGCTCGGCTTATATCCACAGTAAAACAACAAACACCCAGCGGCTGTACACCTTGTTTTGCACCTCTAAAACAACTAAACGAGGACAAGTTATTTTTATACCCTGAACAGGGTATATTAATTTTGCCACGAAGTTTGTAATATCCAAAAGTAAACGGCGGAGACCATATAAAGTATATATATAAATGATCACTGTGACGAGCTGAGTTGATTTAGCCATGTCCGTCGGTTCGTCCGTCCGTCCGTCTGTATATACGCGAACTAGTCCCTCAGTTTTTGAGATATCGATCTGAAATTTTGAACAAGTCTTTTTCTTACCAAGAAGCTGCTCATTTGTCGGAACGGACCACTATAGCATATAGCTGCCATATAAACTGAACAATCTGAATCAAGTGTTTGTATGGAAAACTCTTGCATTTGACGAGGTATCTTCACGAAATTTGGCACGGATTATTATTTAAGGCCACAATGTAATCCCCAAAGAAATTATTTAGATCAGATGACTAAAGCATATAGCTGCCATACAAACTGAACAATCGGAATGAAGTGCTTGTATGGAAAACTCTTTCATTTGACGAGGTATCTTCACGAAATTTAGCATGGATTATTATTTAAGGCAATAATCTATTCGCCGAAGAAACTGTATAGATCGGATGACCATAGCATATAGCTGCCATATAACCTGAACGATCGGAATCAAATGCTTGTATGGAAAACTCTTTCATCTGACGAGATATCTTCACGAAATTCGGTATTGGTTTTTGTTAAATAAAGCTATGCAATCTCCAAAGAAATTGTATAGATCGGATGACTATAGCATATAGCTGCCATATAAACTGAACGATCGGAATTAGATACTTGCATGGAAAACTTTTTCAATTGACGAGATATCTTCACGAAATTTGGCATAGGTTATTGCTAGAAGTATTGCAATATCCGAAAAAATTGTACAGATCGGATCACTATAGCATATATCTGCCAGACAAACTGAACGATCGGAATCAAGTGCTTGCATGGAAAAATTGTTCATTAGATAAGATATCTTCACGAAATCCGGCATGGATTTCTCTCAATGGCATAAAGCTGTCATACGAACTGACAATCTAAATTAAGTTTTTATATGAAAAAAATTGTTTACGACAAGTTATCTTCACGAAATATGGCATGGATGTAGTGAGTAACATAACTAATCAATCTTCTCCAATATATCTACATTGTAATCAGATTTAACCACTTTACAAAAAATATATTATAAACAAATCAGATTAATTAATAATTTATATTGTCCAATTTGAGCTTTCAATCAAATTTTTCTTATATCTGCCAAAAACTGTTTTGCTTGTGCCAAAAGTAAGGTATGACATGCAGGTAATTGAAAATTGTGTTAAGAATGGGTAGATATGAGTAAGGAGCAAAAATATTATTTAATTAACCATAAAATAAACAAATCCCTAATTATTCAAGATATATTATTATTTATTAATAATAATAGAACACTAACTTTGAAAACATTATTATTCATTTTTAAAACCCTAATTAACTGATGGGTAGGTACAAAACATTCTAGGGTGAATAACAGGTAGGAAATAAACATTGTTCGAAGCGTAGCTCAAAAGCATAACCTAGGTAAAAAAAACTTCGATAATGCCCCTTTTGTATTTAACGGCTTAATATTTTCACTAAAATTACTTGATGAAATTTGGCATGGATTATTGAACACGGTAACAATAAAATATCATAAGAAATTTTTCAGATCTGATTACTGTATCATATAGTTGCCATACAAACTGATCGATCTAAATAAATTTTGGTATGGAGGTAAGTAGACAATTATGTTAAGAATATATACATAAGAGAAAGGCGAATTAATATTTTTAATACCCATAAAATAAATAAATCCCTAATAATTCAAGATATATTATATTTATTAATAATAATTTTAAAACCCTAATTAACTGATGGGTAGGTACAAAACAAAACCTAGGTAGAAAGTAAACATAGTTCGTAGGGGAGGTAGAAAATATAACCTAGGTAAAAAAGAACCTCTACAATGCAACTTTTGTAATTAACGCCTTAACATTTCTTCGAAAATTCCTTGATGATACCAAGAAGGGCGAAAGAGTTTGCAGATGTGAAGTCTGGCTCTAAAGCATTCAATAAATAGGGCCCAACACATCAGATCACTTCAGTTTACGCAAGCAGCTTAAACTTTCAACAAGGCACACTTTCAAAACAACGAAAAAAATCCTTTTCAAATAATTAGCATTATTTTAAAAATATTATTATTTTTTAAGAATAAGCATTATTTTAATTCTATTATAATTTTTTCACTGTTTGATTTTAGTATATTTTTTATTTGTATAAATATCTTATTAATTTATAAAAATGCTAAGAGTATCTAGAGAATCGCAGGAACAAACGCCGACTATATTGCCGAATTACGCAGCTCAAATTTGGAGTACCGCAATGAGGAGAGAACTCGTGACAGTTCTGCACGTTCCACTAGACGACAGAACCTACTTCACAGAGCAGCAGAGCAGTAGCGTAATACAGTAGGTCATTCAAACAGACGTTTGAATCCAGAATATAGAGCAGCGGAGCAGGAGCGCAACACAATACGACATTCGAACAGGTGCTTGGATCCGGAATATAGGACTGAAGAACAGGAGCACAACACCGGGGAACATTTAAATAGGAGAAATAATCCGGAATATAGAGCAGCGGAGCAGGAGCGCAACACAATAGGACATTCGAACAGCCGCTTGGGACCGGAATATAGAACTGAAGAGCAGGAACGCAATACCGCGGAACATTTAAACGTGATAAGGAAGGTGATGTTAAACAATTACAAGCGCGACATGTAGCTAAGGATTGCAGCCAGAGTTACGGTGTTAACTATTTGGAGAAATTTTCGCCTGTTTTTGGATATATTAATATTAGCATGGTTATTGCATTGGCAGTATAGCTCGCCTTATATCCACAGTAAAACAACAAACACCCAGCGGCTGTACACCTTGTTTTGCACCTCTAAAACAACTAAACGAGGACAAGTTATTTTTATACCCTGAACAGGGTATATTAATTTTGCCACGAAGTTTGTAATATCCAAAAGTAAACGGCGGAGACCATATAAAGTATATATATAAATGATCACTGTGACGAGCTGAGTTGATTTAGCCATGTCCGTCGGTTCGTCCGTCCGTCCGTCTGTATATACGCGAACTAGTCCCTCAGTTTTTGAGATATCGATCTGAAATTTTGAACAAGTCTTTTTCTTACCAAGAAGCTGCTCATTTGTCGGAACGGACCACTATAGCATATAGCTGCCATATAAACTGAACAATCTGAATCAAGTGTTTGTATGGAAAACTCTTGCATTTGACGAGGTATCTTCACGAAATTTGGCACGGATTATTATTTAAGGCCACAATGTAATCCCCAAAGAAATTATTTAGATCAGATGACTAAAGCATATAGCTGCCATACAAACTGAACAATCGGAATGAAGTGCTTGTATGGAAAACTCTTTCATTTGACGAGGTATCTTCACGAAATTTAGCATGGATTATTATTTAAGGCAATAATCTATTCGCCGAAGAAACTGTATAGATCGGATGACCATAGCATATAGCTGCCATATAACCTGAACGATCGGAATCAAATGCTTGTATGGAAAACTCTTTCATCTGACGAGATATCTTCACGAAATTCGGTATTGGTTTTTGTTAAATAAAGCTATGCAATCTCCAAAGAAATTGTATAGATCGGATGACTATAGCATATAGCTGCCATATAAACTGAACGATCGGAATTAGATACTTGCATGGAAAACTTTTTCAATTGACGAGATATCTTCACGAAATTTGGCATAGGTTATTGCTAGAAGTATTGCAATATCCGAAAAAATTGTACAGATCGGATCACTATAGCATATATCTGCCAGACAAACTGAACGATCGGAATCAAGTGCTTGCATGGAAAAATTGTTCATTAGATAAGATATCTTCACGAAATCCGGCATGGATTTCTCTCAATGGCATAAAGCTGTCATACAAACTGACAATCTAAATTAAGTTTTTATATGAAAAAAATTGTTTACGACAAGTTATCTTCACGAAATATGGCATGGATGTAGTGAGTAACATAACTAATCAATCTTCTCCAATATATCTACATTGTAATCAGATTTAACCACTTTACAAAAAATATATTATAAACAAATCAGATTAATTAATAATTTATATTGTCCAATTTGAGCTTTCAATCAAATTTTTCTTATATCTGCCAAAAACTGTTTTGCTTGTGCCAAAAGTAAGGTATGACATGCAGGTAATTGAAAATTGTGTTAAGAATGGGTAGATATGAGTAAGGAGCAAAAATATTATTTAATTAACCATAAAATAAACAAATCCCTAATTATTCAAGATATATTATTATTTATTAATAATAATAGAACACTAACTTTGAAAACATTATTATTCATTTTTAAAACCCTAATTAACTGATGGGTAGGTACAAAACATTCTAGGGTGAATAACAGGTAGGAAATAAACATTGTTCGAAGCGTAGCTCAAAAGCATAACCTAGGTAAAAAAAACTTCGATAATGCCCCTTTTGTATTTAACGGCTTAATATTTTCACTAAAATTACTTGATGAAATTTGGCATGGATTATTGAACACGGTAACAATAAAATATCATAAGAAATTTTTCAGATCTGATTACTGTATCATATAGTTGCCATACAAACTGATCGATCTAAATAAATTTTGGTATGGAGGTAAGTAGACAATTATGTTAAGAATATATACATAAGAGAAAGGCGAATTAATATTTTTAATACCCATAAAATAAATAAATCCCTAATAATTCAAGATATATTATATTTATTAATAATAATTTTAAAACCCTAATTAACTGATGGGTAGGTACAAAACAAAACCTAGGTAGAAAGTAAACATAGTTCGTAGGGGAGGTAGAAAATATAACCTAGGTAAAAAAGAACCTCTACAATGCAACTTTTGTAATTAACGCCTTAACATTTCTTCGAAAATTCCTTGATGATACCAAGAAGGGCGAAAGAGTTTGCAGATGTGAAGTCTGGCTCTAAAGCATTCAATAAATAGGGCCCAACACATCAGATCACTTCAGTTTACGCAAGCAGCTTAAACTTTCAACAAGGCACACTTTCAAAACAACGAAAAAAATCCTTTTCAAATAATTAGCATTATTTTAAAAATATTATTATTTTTTAAGAATAAGCATTATTTTAATTCTATTATAATTTTTTCACTGTTTGATTTTAGTATATTTTTTATTTGTATAAATATCTTATTAATTTATAAAAATGCTAAGAGTATCTAGAGAATCGCAGGAACAAACGCCGACTATATTGCCGAATTACGCAGCTCAAATTTGGAGTACCGCAATGAGGAGAGAACTCGTGACAGTTCTGCACGTTCCACTAGACGACAGAACCTACTTCACAGAGCAGCAGAGCAGTAGCGTAATACAGTAGGTCATTCAAACAGACGTTTGAATCCAGAATATAGAGCAGCGGAGCAGGAGCGCAACACAATACGACATTCGAACAGGTGCTTGGATCCGGAATATAGGACTGAAGAACAGGAGCACAACACCGGGGAACATTTAAATAGGAGAAATAATCCGGAATATAGAGCAGCGGAGCAGGAGCGCAACACAATAGGACATTCGAACAGCCGCTTGGGACCGGAATATAGAACTGAAGAGCAGGAACGCAATACCGCGGAACATTTAAACGTGATAAGGAAGGTGATGTTAAACAATTACAAGCGCGACTAGTAGCTAAGGATTGCAGCCAGAGTTACGGTGTTAACTATTTGGAGAAATTTTCGCCTGTTGTTGGATATATTAATATTAGCATGGTTATTGCATTGGCAGTATAGCACGGCTTATATCCACAGTAAAACAACAAACACCCAGCGGCTGTACACCTTGTTTTGCACCTCTAAAACAACTAAACGAGGACAAGTTATTTTTATACCCTGAACAGGGTATATTAATTTTGCCACGAAGTTTGTAATATCCAAAAGTAAACGGCGGAGACCATATAAAGTATATATATAAATGATCACTGTGACGAGCTGAGTTGATTTAGCCATGTCCGTCGGTTCGTCCGTCCGTCCGTCTGTATATACGCGAACTAGTCCCTCAGTTTTTGAGATATCGATCTGAAATTTTGAACAAGTCTTTTTCTTACCAAGAAGCTGCTCATTTGTCGGAACGGACCACTATAGCATATAGCTGCCATATAAACTGAACAATCTGAATCAAGTGTTTGTATGGAAAACTCTTGCATTTGACGAGGTATCTTCACGAAATTTGGCACGGATTATTATTTAAGGCCACAATGTAATCCCCAAAGAAATTATTTAGATCAGATGACTAAAGCATATAGCTGCCATACAAACTGAACAATCGGAATGAAGTGCTTGTATGGAAAACTCTTTCATTTGACGAGGTATCTTCACGAAATTTAGCATGGATTTATATTTAAGGCAATAATCTATTCGCCGAAGAAACTGTATAGATCGGATGACCATAGCATATAGCTGCCATATAACCTGAACGATCGGAATCAAATGCTTGTATGGAAAACTCTTTCATCTGACGAGATATCTTCACGAAATTCGGTATTGGTTTTTGTTAAATAAAGCTATGCAATCTCCAAAGAAATTGTATAGATCGGATGACTATAGCATATAGCTGCCATATAAACTGAACGATCGGAATTAGATACTTGCATGGAAAACTTTTTCAATTGACGAGATATCTTCACGAAATTTGGCATAGGTTATTGCTAGAAGTATTGCAATATCCGAAAAAATTGTACAGATCGGATCACTATAGCATATATCTGCCAGACAAACTGAACGATCGGAATCAAGTGCTTGCATGGAAAAATTGTTCATTAGATAAGATATCTTCACGAAATCCGGCATGGATTTCTCTCAATGGCATAAAGCTGTCATACAAACTGACAATCTAAATTAAGTTTTTATATGAAAAAAATTGTTTACGACAAGTTATCTTCACGAAATATGGCATGGATGTAGTGAGTAACATAACTAATCAATCTTCTCTAATATATCTACATTGTAATCAGATTTAACCACTTTACAAAAAATATATTATAAACAAATCAGATTAATTAATAATTTATATTGTCCAATTTGAGCTTTCAATCAAATTTTTCTTATATCTGCCAAAAACTGTTTTGCTTGTGCCAAAAGTAAGGTATGACATGCAGGTAATTGAAAATTGTGTTAAGAATGGGTAGATATGAGTAAGGAGCAAAAATATTATTTAATTAACCATAAAATAAACAAATCCCTAATTATTCAAGATATATTATTATTTATTAATAATAATAGAACACTAACTTTGAAAACATTATTATTCATTTTTAAAACCCTAATTAACTGATGGGTAGGTACAAAACATTCTAGGGTGAATAACAGGTAGGAAATAAACATTGTTCGAAGCGTAGCTCAAAAGCATAACCTAGGTAAAAAAAACTTCGATAATGCCCCTTTTGTATTTAACGGCTTAATATTTTCACTAAAATTACTTGATGAAATTTGGCATGGATTATTGAACACGGTAACAATAAAATATCATAAGAAATTTTTCAGATCTGATTACTGTATCATATAGTTGCCATACAAACTGATCGATCTAAATAAATTTTGGTATGGAGGTAAGTAGACAATTATGTTAAGAATATATACATAAGAGAAAGGCGAATTAATATTTTTAATACCCATAAAATAAATAAATCCCTAATAATTCAAGATATATTATATTTATTAATAATAATTTTAAAACCCTAATTAACTGATGGGTAGGTACAAAACAAAACCTAGGTAGAAAGTAAACATAGTTCGTAGGGGAGGTAGAAAATATAACCTAGGTAAAAAAGAACCTCTACAATGCAACTTTTGTAATTAACGCCTTAACATTTCTTCGAAAATTCCTTGATGATACCAAGAAGGGCGAAAGAGTTTGCAGATGTGAAGTCTGGCTCTAAAGCATTCAATAAATAGGGCCCAACACATCAGATCACTTCAGTTTACGCAAGCAGCTTAAACTTTCAACAAGGCACACTTTCAAAACAACGAAAAAAATCCTTTTCAAATAATTAGCATTATTTTAAAAATATTATTATTTTTTAAGAATAAGCATTATTTTAATTCTATTATAATTTTTTCACTGTTTGATTTTAGTATATTTTTTATTTGTATAAATATCTTATTAATTTATAAAAATGCTAAGAGTATCTAGAGCAGCGGAACAGGAGCGCACCACAATGGGTCGTACGAGCAGGCGCTTAGAACCGGAATATAGAACTGAAGAGCAGGAACGCAACACCGCGGAACATTTAAATAGGAGGAACAATCCGGATTATGGAGCAGCGGAGCAGGAGCGCAACACAATGGGACATTCGAACAGGCGCTTGGATCCGGAATATGGAGCAGCGGAGGAGGAGCGCGACACAATGGAACGTTCTCTACGGCGCCAGAATGCAATAATAAGAGAAGAAGAGAGGCAACGAGATGCAGCATTGAGGAGAAGTCGTCGAGAAGATTCTCAAAGAAGAGTGACCCGCCAGCAAACCAGGCAACAACTAGCAAATGAGCAGGAATCAACGTTGGAAAGAGAACAATTGCATTGATCGGATCCCGCATATCGTCAGTTAGAAATCGAGAGGCAAACGAGGAGGAATATAAGAAGACGTCGTGAACTTTCTTCTGATGCACTGCTAGAAGAACAAGAACGTCAACGTCAACGTCGAGCTGCCAATATCTTTGATATGTACGCATTGTTGATAAAGAAAGGACCCACTGAAATATGCGTCTGTTGCGGTGGCACTTGGTTCCCTCATCAAGTGAAAAAACTAGAAAAATGTCAGACTTCAACAAAATTTGCGCGCTCAGAAGATGCTAGAAAAGTGTTTTATCTGTCATCAAAATTTCCGTCTTCGAACCAAAAGTACAACTTTTGCAACACATGCTATCGTATTGTTAGGAAGGGCAAGATACCAAAAATATGCCTATCGGAAGGATTGGAGTTTCCTGATATTCCGGAATGCCTTCAGGATTTAACGTGTCTGGAAGAAATACTGATATTACCGAGGATCCCATTTATGTGCATCATCTCCTTAGGATATGAATGACAATGTGCTTTCGTGGAGCAGTGGTGAATATCCCCATTTCAGTTGTAGAGACAGTCACCATGCTTCCACGAAGATTTGATAACAGCCATATTATTCAAGTGCACTTGAAACGTCGATTGGAATATGAACAAAATTTTATGACAGAGACAGTTCGACCAGCAAAAATATTAGAGGAACTAAACTATCTGCTGGGTACAGAGCTCTACGTCAAGCATAATATCCAAATGTGAAGTGATTGGCTGGCAAATGCTGGAAACGAGGAAACTGTACCATTTATTTAGGATCCTGCAGATGAGGCAGAAGTAAGAGACCTTCTTAATGCCCGTCAGGGAAATGTACCGCTTGAAATGGAAGAGGATTTAAATCCAGGTGGTCAGGAGACTTTAATGGACAATGAACCCGTTGAAAATCGATCCATTGAACGGGTTTCAATGGCACCAGGACAAGGTAGATGCCCCAGGGACGTTGCAACCGACGACGATGCTCAGGAATTGTCGTATCCAACGATTTACTGCGGAAAAAAGAGGACATCTACTACAACTTATAGTAAAATTGCACGTTCTGAAATTCAACGCTATGATCGGCGTTGTGTGCGCGTGGACATGCTCCTGTATATTTATAAGTTCTACGAGTTGGAGCGCATTAAAAATGCAATTTCCATTTGCCTGCGTAAAAAGTCTTGATCGAGGAATATAGCTGCTGCAAATGTGAGGGATGAAAATTTTGTCAGCAACCTTATCCAGCATGATGAAGGCTATCATGTACTCAAAGAACTTCGATCCTCACCTGCACATTCGGAGGCTGAAAAGAAGAAAGTTTTAGCCATGATCCGTCAGTTTGGTTTGCCAACATTTTTTATCACAATGTCTGCTGCAGAAACAAAATGGCCTGAGTTGTTAGTCATATTTAAGAAACTGGTGGATAAAGTAGACATTTCGGTAGAGGAAGCTACTGCTCTATCAAGCTCTGAAAAAGCGAGACTGATAAGGACAGATCCAGTTACATGTTCCAGGTATTTCGACAATCGATTCCGCCAAATGCTAAAATTATTACAAAACGGAGAGAATTTAGTAGTCCGTTACTACTACAGAATCAAATTCCAGAATAGGGGATCACCACATTGTCATGGCATGTACTGGCTAAGTAACGCACCACAATTGGAAAGTGATGGAATCACCAACACAAATGATGTTGAAACATTCATCGATCGACACCTCACAACCGATGTGGATGATTTGGACTTACTGGAATTCATTCAGTATCAAAAACACAGACATGGTCGAGCTTGCCTAAGAGACCTACATGGAAAACAAGTGTGCCGATTCAACATGCCATGAGCAAAGCAATGCTCAATTCCAAAAAATACAGGAACTATTAACTCTAACGGATCTCCCAGAGGAAGAAATAACACGGTTGAACTGCTTCGAAAATTTTTTGGCGGATGAGCGAATCAACACTGACTATGAAGGATACAAGCTTTCTCTTCGCTCATCTGTAAAAAAGCCACACATTTTCCTAAAGAGAAAATTTTCAGATAGGCTTCTAAATGCCTATAATAAAAATATCCTTAAATTGCATAGAGCAAATATGGATATTTAATTCATTCTGGACGCATACGCTTGCTGCAGCTATATCATTAATTATATAAATAAATCCAATAGAGGAGTATCAACATTATTGAGACAAGCCATGGAGGAAATAAATGCACGGAATTTCTCCATTAAAAGAAAACTGCAGCACATCGGAAACAAATTTATAAATGGATCGGAAATATCGGCTCAAGAAGCAGCTTATAATATTTTGGGACTGCATCTATCAGAAGCCAGTAATGGGGAAATATTTATAAATACATCACATCCAAAGAACCGAGTAAGGATGACAAAGCCCCGACTTGAATTGAATGCTTTACAGGAGGACTCTACGGACATATATGTATGTGCCGAGTGTGCTGGAGCACTACTCTCAAAGGCCCGATCAATTGGAAGAAATATGCTTAGCAGATTTTACAGCATGGTTCAGATTTTTCAAAACAAGCAGAAATGTTTCTGATAATAACGAAGAATACAACGAAGTAGAGAACGAGGATGACACGACAGCTGCACTTCCAATGACATTAAAGGATGGATCAGGATTTCTAAGGAAAAGGAAGCAAGCTCTTATTCTGCGTTGGAAACGTTTTAGCGTTGAAAGTTCAAGAGCCGATTTCTTCATGGAGAAATGAGGAAACAGACTTATTAAATAATGACGTCGAGAGTATTTGCAATTCACACAAGGAGCAAATTGAGCTGAATAAGCTCAAATATGACTCATTTTCATCGAACGAACTAGAACGGATTTTGGAAAACCTTCATGTCACAGCGGAAGAAACAGCTGATGATCGAGCTGCCTCACAACTTTTAGATCCCGAATTTAGAGCTCTAGCCGTTCCAGAGCAAACAGGAGTTATTAATGTTTCTCAAGAGCACAACAATAAAGAGGAAGAGGCGGTTCGATTAATTAAACTCCCACCTCTAATATTAGAAGACCATTTACTGGCAATGGTGCAGTCACTTAACAGCAAACAGAGGGAATACTTTGCTCATGTAATGTACAATGTAAGTAAAAGGGAAATCTTCTTCGAATATGTCGGAGGCGGTGCTGGAGTGGGCAAGAGTCGGCTTATAACAACTATATATCAATCGTTGACATTGCGAGCTAATAGTGTACCAGGAACCAACCCCTAACCAAGGTGTTGGTCTGCGCACCCACTGGCAAAGCAGCATTTGGAATTGGGGGCCTAACCCTTCATTTGGTTTTTTCACTCCCCGTTAACCAGTCTTCCGGCGATCCACTAAATAGTGACACATTAAACACAATTCATGCCAATCTCATAGATATTAGGCTTATTATAATTGACGAAATTTCAATGGTCGGAGCAAAGATGTTTGCATATTTAGATTGCAGGCTAAAGCAAATTTTCAGGAGCACCGCATACTTTGGATGCATACCAATTATCGTGTTTGGTGACTTAAAGCAGCTGCCGCCAGTAGGAGATCGATGGATATTTGCGCCGAATAGGAATGATCATTACAGTACAATTACAGGAACACCGCTTTGGGATCAATTTTGGTACTTTGAGCTCACTGAAATAATGCGCCAGCGTAAAGATCAAGCATTTGCCATCGCTTTAAATACCATGGCAGAGAGAAATATGATACACGCTGACATTCAATTAATAAAAAGCATGGAAAAAACTTCTAATGAGATACCGAACGAAGCCTATTTTATTCAAATGCTGGAGCAAATGATTTCAATGTATCTAAAATGGCGAACACGATGACCGAGGAGTTCATTTCGACTGCGAAGGATACAATTAAGTTAAGTTCCCTAACTGAACGCAGCAGGGCAAACATTTTAGAAGCTGTGAAGTCTTTTAAGCCATCGAAAACGCAAGGAATGCTGCTACGGGGGAACAAATGCAGGTTGATTCCGAATCATGTGGATCTGAAAGTTCAGTGGTGCGACTATGGATAAAATTCGCAGAATCAAGAGTTGGAAGCTTTGCACGTTCCAAGCAGACTTACAGTCGCAATGCAGATTGGACACCAATCATGAGCGTGGTCCGATCATTCCAATACAAGCGAAATGAGCAAATAACCATAGAACGTAGACAGTTCCCCGTCATTCCAGCTGAAGCCATCGCGATACATAAAAGTCAAGGTGGAACATACACATAAGTTGCTGTTCATCTAGAGGGTAGAGTAAGCAGATCAGCTTTATATGTAGGATGTAGCAGAGCCACAAGTGCCAATGGATTGTATATAATCGGGACATTTTCTCCCCCGAACCCATTTGGACCGCAGGATCCAATTAAAACTCAACTTAATAGGTTGAAGACAGAAGGAGCATTGACGACATGCTACAGATTTTTAACTGGAACATCGGAACAACGCCTGGATATTTATTCAATATATAAGGAGCCTAAACAAGCATATTGAGGATATTAGATCAGACAAGCTGATTTGTTCTGCTGATATTCTGTGCTTTGCCGAGACATGGGCCTTACCTCAAGAAGAATTCCCAATAGAAGGCTACAGTGTTACTGCACGCCTTGATGGAGAAACAAGATCATCCCGACGCCGCCCTGCCAACGGCCTTATAATATACTACAAACAAGATAGGTGCCCAGGTCTATCAGAAGGATAATTTTCATGAAACGACACCGGTTCAACAAACGTTTACCAACTGTTAAACATAAACAATTCAACAGTTTCCATATCACTTGTGTACAGGAACCCCCGCTATAGACTTCCGGAATTTAGAAACTAAGTGGAAAATAATATCCGTCAGATACCTGAACAGTATAATGGACCGTCAGTAGTCCTTGGTGACTTTAACATATGTCGCCTAACAGCAACTGACGATTTGGAGGCTCGATAGCAACATTTAGGATTTCAATCTTCATTGGCTAAGGTCGCCACCACAAAACAGGAAACATCAATAGATTGACAAACATGGATTCTGCAATGACGTCATGTATCACATATGAAACACCATATAGTGATCATGACGGAATATGTTTAAGCTTTAGAAAATAGATATATTATATATATAGATATACAATATGTTAGATTCAATATTATTAAATTTAAGTTTGTATTGTAATATAAAGTGTACGACATAGATGTAATTATTGTAATTTATATATCATATAAAAATGTATTATAGAGTAATAAATATTATTATATGTTATATATTTTCTAATTTCTATAAATATTAAAATTTGTTTTGTTTTCCATTAATTAATGTGAATAATCAATCAGCTTAAAAAATTAAAATTTATGTAAATGTCTAAAAGATCTATCTACCTCAATAACTAACCATAATTCGAATGAAAGATTGTTTATAGCAAAGAACCTGGCTAGAAAGAACTGGCAAAATGCTTTCCGTTGGATGCAAACCGTTGCCAAGTCACGTATTCACATGTAGTCATACATATAGTAGTTACTAAAAGAAATGCACCTGTGAAGGGTATTATAGCTTCGGCGCAGACGAAGATAACGTTTTCTCTTGTTTTATTATCGCTTACTGTTACTTTATTCGGTAGCGACGGTGTTGTCGACTACCCACGAACTATTGTATTTAAATAATATTCTGATTATGCGATAGCGACGGTGTTGTCGACTACCACAGTTTTATGTTATTTTAAATAAACACAATTTGAGTTCCGTTTTAAAACTGATTTATTAAAATTACATTTCCCTTATCTATAAATTACTATTACTATTGCCGTTACTGCCATTGACGCAGCTTTTCTAAATTTCTGCTGCCGCCTAAGCTTGTGTAAGGCATTGCGTTACATCTGCCGGTCACACGGTCGGTGGCTACTCCAAGGTGTTGAATTGCGTTTGTCGGGCATACAGTTCATTTGAATCATGCGCGATCAAACTGCATACATTGCAGTTTTGGTAGCTCAAAAGACTAGCTTAGTTACCTTTTGTTAACGACTCATACCCAACCTTTCCAATACTCGCCGCACAGCCTCCGAAGATTCCTTTTGTCGCCTAGGCATCAGTAAGACGATTAATTCAATTGTGATTGCGACGATGGCGATAACGAATGGTGTAGCACTTGTTCGTATGCGTAATTCAGATATGAGTTGCAAGATCTTTTCGCTCAACTTGTGAAGAAATGGTAAGCGTAGAAGGGCATGATGGTAGGGTACGTTGAGCCCCGCTGAAGTCACCAGTTGGTGCGTTTAAACGTAACAAGGTAAGTGCCGTTTACAAATAATTCAGAGCCATCATCTACGCTCACCTCGACCAGCGCATTATTTACGACCACTATACCGTTGTCTATGTCAGAGATGGGGGCTAAATCACTGGACCTGGTGACACAGTGAGCTACGATGCCAGAGTGAAGATCTTGCGCGCAAGTTCCATTTACGGCTTCTCTACAGAACGTTACCATTGGCGTATCAACGCAAGAAGTAACAGCGGTGATGCTACCTTCACAGTCAGCTACGATGTTATCTAACAAATGCAAAATACGGCCAGCATGCGATACAGAAAAAACGATACTCTTTTTACATAATAACTTAGGTCTACGGAAGCTGATTATAAATATTATTATTTCCTTATCCGCTAAAACCTTAACCCTAGCTAGCCTTAGCAATTAGGTTATTATAACTCCCGCGAAACACTCCTTCATAACCGCCTCCAAGTCATTTGCGTCAATAATGGCAGGGTTTACTATAAGTATTAAACTATGACAAGGTCATTGCAATTAATAAATTTTGAATTTCAAGAGTTAGAATCTTATTCCGTTAGTCTTGTCTGCGTTAAGTCATCAAAGTCAGAGCTGCCAGCTATTAACTTTAGTGCCGATCCTAAAAAATGTAAGCTCCGAAAATGTCTATGGTGAACTCCTAAAGTCCCCAACGATTGTGGAAAGACATGAATCAATTCTGTGATATCTTGTATGTATTGTCCATATTCGTTTAAGTTCGATATATGCCTTATATAAGTCGTCTCGTTCCAAATTATTGCAGTACCGTCCAGGAGTACCGTCTGTTAATTTAGAGTCTGCCAACGCAGCCCAAGTCAAAAATACGTAGATATACAAATGCCTGAAATGTATTTAAAAGAAACTGTATCAAAATAACTGTATCGGAAGTTTTCATTTGAAGTTGTCCTTATGAACCACCCTCCCCTTAATTAGAACGGTTGCTCCTAAATCAGCGTCAACCTTCTCTTCAGTATGCAATGGGGTGACCTTGTCGCCTAACCTCTTGTTGGATTTTTCTCCCACTTCGAAGACCATATTCTGGCGATAAGCGTTGCTCCGATCTATTTGCTCCTGTTGGGCTTTTTCTAGCCTCGCAGCAATATTCGGGAAAATATGTGAACTGGCATTGAGGATCTAAATCGTCTTCTTGCCCATCATAGAGTGGAACGTTCTATTATATTCTACGGCCGTTTGAAGAAAACGTTCCACTACGTCTTGTATTTGTCTTTGCAGTTTAAGACATCTGGCGATCTCCACCTTTGCGTTCGACGTATTATGTAGCGGTCGTGCATTCACTATGTCAATGTCATATTGGCTTTTTAAGCAGGGATTCTCCGCTAACAAATTAAGAGCATCTGTTTCGTAGCCGGCTTCGTTTTCAGCTTCTATTTATGCCGCTGCATCATAATTTTCGTATTAGGATCCATCATTTTCTTCTTGCGTCAAATAAATTGAGCTCTGGCGTCTGTAATCAGACGTTCTTTGAGATGCTGCCTCCTGCCAGGACACATATTGTTCTTGTGAGCAATCGAACTCTGGGACCGACTTAACTGCTTCCAGCCCTTCGTGACATTCGACACCGTCTATAATTTTTATTGGCTCGTAGGCCTTGATTTCGGGGGCTGTCACAGTTTTGGATTGGTTTGTAAGCTGCTCTATGCTGCTTCGAATTCTTTTCTTTGACCTGCAGTGCGGCGCTAACGGCCGCATATATAATACCTTGCAGCTGCTGTTCATTCATATCTTGCCCGCGTTTGATTCGTTATTTTAAGTCGACAGTTTCGCAGTCATACAGTTACAGTCAAAACAAATACTACTAAAGAGTCGATATATGGCAGATATGAAAAGGGGTTTCACTTACATAATTATATTGATATTTTCTTTCTCTACGTTGATTGTGATCTTCTTTCTTCCTCCTTGGTTGCGATCTTCCTTCTTCCACGTTGATTGTAATCTTCTTTCTTCCACGTTGGAATGGCAATTTGCGGATTAATAATTCAGTACTTTTCTCGTAACGACGAATTCATGTACCGGGACAATAACGATGGGGTTGTTTTGTTTTTTGACAGCACTTTTCACGAGCCTTCACGTTGGGCGCCAGTTATTTTTTATTTTTATTTCCTTTTAGTTTATTCGGTAGCGACGGTGTTGTCGACTACCCACGAACTATTTAAATAATACTCTACGGTGTTGTCGACTACCACAGAATTATGTTATCTTAAATAAACAAATTTGAGTTCCGTTCTATAACTGATTTATTAAAATTACATTTCCCTTTTTTATGACCTACTATTAATATTTCCGCTACTGCGATTGACGCTGCTTTTCTAAATTTCTGCTGACGCCTAAGTTTGTGTAAGGCATTGCGTTACATCCGCCGGTCACACGGTCGGTGGCTACTGCAAGGTGTTGAATTGCGCCTGTCGGTCATACAGTTCATTTGAATCCTGCGCGATCAAACTGCATACATTGCAGTTTTGGCAGCTCAAAAAACTAGCTTAGTTAACTTTTGTTAACTGACACAGCTAAAAACAAACGGATGGATACTTTTAAAAACGAAAACGAACAGTTGAGTAAATGCAATATAAGATAGCGGCAACAACTGCTAATTAAATTAATTTCGATAAGTTATGTGTAAATTTAAACAAAATTATTATTTAAGTAGAACTTTGTACATAAATGAATTTAATAAACTACATATGAGGGCTCAAGCGAGATGTGAGCGTATGTGATATTTAAAGAAATCGCAGTTTCAGTTGGCATAAAAATTCAAATTCGCAAGAAAAACGAAAATATTACGACATCGTGGACATTCAGAAAATGAAAGAATTGAGCGGAACACCAATTTCGCAAGGGTTTTTATATATTTTGGTTATAGTTATAAACAAATATATGTGGGAAAATGGGATGATTACAAATCGAAAATATTTGCTTTTCAAACAATTATAGGGATTTGACCATTTTTGACTTCAGACAATTACATTTGAAAAATCAACGAAGAAAACATTTTAATATGATCTGACATCTACATCACATAGCACATACAGAAAAAAGTTCTTTACCTAGTAGTCATAGACTACGGAGTTCATCTGGATCCATACATTCCGAATATGTCCTGGAGTGTAGCCTAAATATACTACGTTTCAAAAACTGTGAAGATGATTTAATAAGAGACTTAAATCGATCAAAAAACAAGTAAGGAAGGGCTTAGTTCGGGTGTAACCAAATATTTTATATTCTTGCAACTTGCGAGGATTAAGGCAGGGAAAATATTTTCAGACGTTGGGTAATACTTTCAACATTCATTATTCGACAAAATCGTTAATGGATTACAATAAAATTTTGTATACTAGAAGACCCCGGCCACGCCTTGCTGTGGCTAAGGTATAATTAAATTATATTGAGTAATCAGTATAATTTAGTAAAATGCTATTATCAAAACAAATTTCAGCATATTTTTCTGTCTATATAGCTTAGTTACCGAGCCAGTTATGATTTAAATAATTATTTTGTGCGACTGGTAAAATACAAGCAATTAATTAATTTTGTCTGTGTACAATAGTGCTGAAATTGGCTGGAAGTTTAGGGCATTTCGTATTTGGTTGCAGTTAGTATATGAAATCTAACTTCTATTCTTAAATCTAACTCATAGTATACATATTTTATTATTATTAAATACTTACATTAAAATGAAATCATCACTGGTATTATTAATATTACCGTCAAAGTTGGTACATTTAATTGTGGCGAGTAATTTTCAAAAAATAGTGCGATAGAATTTAATTAAGTAACCACATTTCTGCAAAACGGTGCTCTTTCAATATAGTTTTTGGCTGTGAATGATGATGACATTCGTTACGCGCGTTTTTTAAAATATGCAAAATTAAATGTATTTTTTCAATCTTCCTGAGACATTTTCTTAATATTTTTTTCCGTAGGAACCTTCTACAGAGTATTAGAAAGCTACACAAAAAAAACACAGCCAAATCGGTTTAGCCGTTCTCAAGTTATGGCGTGACAACGGAAAACGGGTTTCATTTTTATATATATAGATTATTAATTTACATTATAGGACATAGAACATAGACTCACTTAGCTTTATTGTTATATTTTACTTCGCTTCCGCTAAAGTTATATTCAAATCCTCCTCCAATGTGATATAAAATCATCCGAAGAGAAAACGTCAACCAGAGGATCGGAATTCATTGTATTTAAGGTTAAGACCAATATCTAGATTAACTCCATTAATATATCACGCTAAACCTTTTGGATAATTATACAATTTTTAATACAATTTCTTCACTTAATTTCATTAAAAAATAACACATTTTGACCAACCTACCCGGTTTAAAGTCCGATTGAAAGTCGGTGGCTTGCTGCATTAATCTTTGACATTGCTTAGGTATACCTGAGAACATATTTTCAAGCAGCTTTATAAAAATATAACTCATACATTTTACCGACATATTCAGCATAGGCTATATATCTATATCTGTCAATACCTCATATAGCTACTTATACTGTTATATTATTAACAAAGAAGAAAGAAGATCTCCGAGTTTCCTTAACATACCCACATACCATCACCAATATATGATAAAGTCAACCGGATGTATTAAAAGACTGATAGGAAGTTATATGGCGGCTAAAGCCAGTGTTCATCCGATTATACATTGTTATTAGAAAACTGGGCTCCTTCAATTTCATTAACTTAACTCACATATTCACTGATATTTGCGGTATAAAGTCAGCCGGAAGTTCGAAAATTTTTCTATTAGGTATATGGGGACTAAGGGAGTTATTGATCCGATTCAACCAATTTTTGGCACACGGGTATATACATAATGACCAATTTTTTCGATAAAAAGTTCGCAATAAGAAGTTGGGTCCATGGGGGTTTGAAAAATGTTGGTCCTATGTGGATAACTATTGGTTATAAGCTGGCAATCCTCAAAGACAGTATTCTTGCAAAGTTCTATCCCGATTCAAATTAAGCGTATACTAGAAAGTGAAAGAATCGGATGGAATTTAAAATTGTGTTACATGACAAGTAGGCGTGGTTGTAGTCCGATTTCGTCCACTGCACTGCGACATAAAAATGTTTGAATAATACTACGAACTTGGTTGAAATCGGTAGAGCAGGTCCCGAGATATGGGATTATAGTTTATCAAACAAACCAAAATTTGCATATCTAATAAGTTTAATGAGTAGAATTTGAGTGACTTAGAAATAATATTAAAACAGTAATATTATAATGAAATAAGTATGCAGACAAACAGTACTAACTAACTTGTTTAAGAAAAAATCGAGCATTTATTTTCTGAATCACGTTTGACTCTTGTTGACAAACCGTAGGTGTTTTATTTGGCAAACCTTCTACCCATGCTTTAAATAACAGTGGATGTAAATATCCCGACATGTTAGATAAATATTAAGTATACAATTAAATTACGTATATTTTCACAAGTCCAAATAACCGGGAAATCCCCGGTCAACGAAAATAACAATAGAATAATAGAAAGTCTAGAGGTACTGAGAACATATTGTGACTATCATAGATGATAGAACAAAATCGAACCGACGATAAATTGCCAGAAGCAACTAGACAGCGAACTCGTAGTTGCCAGAATGTTCTAGAGACGCAGTTTTGTTAAAGATGTACTATAAGGGCTGCCAGATTGTGCAGCAAACACAGTTCTAGTTAGAGTGTTGTCGTGTTAAGAGCAATTGAGACAAAATCAAGAAGTTGTGAGCTCGAATAACGAGCAATAAGTGTTAAGTTGTTGGAATTAGAAATAGAGATAAGTGTATAGCCACTAAATTGGGACTTTTATTTAACAATCCAGTGATCGAACTCAAGAGTGAGTTACAAGGTAGACGATATATCGACAAATCCGTTACAATATGATTTTTATCTGTTCCAATATAAAATTAAAGAGATGATGTACAGATGGCGCTATCCTATAATGCCAACTCCTACCGCGAGAGTGGTCAATTTTTAAATTTAAAATCTGATACTACCCCCCCTGCCCGTGGAAATGTTACTGTCGATATACAAGTGTTAGTTACAACCCAGGAACAAATACATGATAATATAGACATGATAGATAATGAATCGATGCCCAATGAATTTGCACAATCAGCAGAAATTGGCGACAATAAGAATATGGTCCGGTTTGACCAAGAATATTGCGGAGAGGTGCAAGCGGTCCACCGCGTAAGCGATACAATGAAATAAATTTTTTATTTGAAAGGTCGCGATGAAGAAGGGTATAAAGAACTCGTAAATAGCGATACGTGAGAACTTGTAGAATTACGACGTGCTCAAAAGGTTGTAGGCTGCAAGTGGGTATACGCAATTAAACGTGATAAGGAAGGTGATGTTAAACAATTACAAGCGCGACTAGTAGCTAAGGATTGCCGCCAGAGTTACGGTGTTAACTATTTGGAGAAATTTTCGCCTGTTGTTGGATATATTAATATTAGCATGGTTATTGCATTGGCAGTATAGCTCGGCTTATATCCACAGTAAAACAGCAAACACCCAGCGGCTGTACACCTTGTTTTGCACCTCTAAAACAACTAAACGAGGACAAGTTATTTTTTTATTATTACTTACTGTTACTTTATTCGGTAGCGACGGTGTTGTCGACTACCCACGAACTATTGTATTTAAATAATATTCCGATTATGCGATAGCGACGGTGTTGTCGACTACCACAGTTTTATGTTATTTTAAATAAACACAATTTGAGTTCCGTTCTAAAACTGATTTATTAAAATTACACTTCTCTTATTTATAACCTACTTTTACTATTACCGCTACTGCCATTGACACTGCTTTTCTAAATTTCTGCTGACGCCTAAGCTTGTGTAAGGCATTGCGTTACATCTGCCGGTCACACGGTCGGTGGCTACTGCAAGGTGTTGAATTGCGTCTGTCGGGCATACAGTTCATTTGAATCATGCGCGATCAAACTGCAATGTAAGTTTTGGCAGCTCAAAAGACTAGCTTAGTTAACTTCTGTTAACTACTCATACCCAACCTTTCCAATACTCGCCGCACAGCCTCCGAAGTTGCCTTTTGTCGCCTAGGCATCAGTAAGACGATTAATTCAATTGTGATTGCGACGATGGCGGTAGCGAATGGTGTAGCAATTGTTCGTATGCGTAATTCAGAGATGAGTTGCAGGATCTTTTCGCTCAACTTTTGAAGAAATGGTAAGCGTAGAAGGGCATGATGGTAGGGTATGTTGAGCCCTGATGAAGTCACCAGTTGGTGCGTTTAAACGTAACAAGGTAATTGCTGTTTACAAATATTTCAGGGCCATCATTTATGCTCACCTCGACCAGCGCATCATTTACGACAGCTATTCCGTTGTCTATGTCAGAGATGGGGTCTAAATCACTGGACCTGGTGGACAGTGAGCTACGATGCCAGAGTGAAGATCTTGCGCGCAAGTTCCATTTACGGCTTCTCTACAGAACGTTACCATTGGCGTATCAACGCAAGAAGTAACAGCGGTGATGCTACCTTCACAGTCAGCTACGATGTTATCTAACAAATGCAAAATACGGCCAGCATGCGATACAGAAAAAACGATACTCTTTTTACATAATAACTTAGGTCTACGGAAGCTGATTATAAAAATTATTATTTCCTTATCCGCTAAAACCTTAACCCTAGCTAGCCTTAGCAATTAGGTTATTATAACTCCCGCGAAACACTCCTTCATAACCGCCTCCAAGTCATTTGCGTCAATAATGGCAGGGTTTACTATATTAAACTATGACAAGGTCATTGCAATCACTAAATTTTGAATTTCAAGAGTTAGAATCCTATTCCGTTAGTCTTGTCTGCGTTAAGTCATCAAAGTCAGAGCTGCCGGCTATTAACTTTAGTGCCGATCCTAAAAAATGTAAGCTCCGAGAATGTCTATGGTGAACTCCTAAAGTCCCTAACGATTGTGGAAAGACATGAATCAATTCTGTGATTTCTAGTATGTATTGTCCATATTCGTTTAAGTTCGATATATGCCTTATATAAGTCGTCTCGTTCCAAATTATTGCAGTACCGTCCATGAGTACCGTCTGTTAATTTAGAGTCTGCCAACGCAGCCGAAGTCAAAAATACGTAGATATTCAAATGCCTGAAATTTATTTAAAAGAAACTGTATCAAAATAAATAACCTCATTTGAGGTAGTCCTTGGGAACCACCCTCCCCTTAATTAGAACGGTTGCTCCTAAATCAGCGTCAACCTTCTCTTCAGTATACAATGGGGTGACCTTGTCGCCCAACCTCTTGTTGGATTTTTCTGCCACTTCGAAGACCATATTCTGGCGATAAGCGTTGCTCCGATCTATTTGCTCCTGTTGGGCTTTTTCTAGCCTCGCAGCAATATTCGGGAAAATATGTGAACTGGCATGGAGAATCTCAATCGCCTTCTTGCCCATCACAGAGTGATGGCAACGTTCTATTATATTCTACGGCCGTTTGAAGAAAACGTTCCACTACGTCTTGTATTTGTCTTTGCAGTTTAAGACATCTGGCGATCTCCAAAAGGGTACTGTGGAATCTTTCCTTCTTTGCGTTCGACGTATTATGTAGCGGTGGTGCATTCACTATGTCAATGTCATATTGGCTTTTTAAGCAGGGATTCTCCGCTAACAAATTAAGAGCATCTGTTTCATAGCCGGCTTCGTTTTCAGCTTCTATTTATGCCGCTGCATCATAATGTTCGTATTGGGATCCATCATTTTTTTCTTGCGTCAAATAAATTAAGCTCTGGCGTCTGTAATCAGACGTTCTTTGAAATGCTGCCTCCTGCCAGGACACATATAGTTCTTGTGAGCCATCGAACTCTGAGACCGACTTAACTGCTTCCAGCCCTTCGTGACATTCGACACCGTCTATAATTTTTATTGGCTCGTAGGCCTTGATTTCGGGGGCTGTCACAGTTTTGGATTGGTTTGTAAGCTGCTCTATGCTGCTTCGAATTCTTTTCTTTGACCTGCAGTGCGGCGCTAACGGCCGCATATATAATACCTTGCAACTGCTGTTCATTCATTTCTTGCCCGCGTTTGATTCGTTATTTTATGTCGACAGTTTCGCAGTTATACAGTTACAGTCAAAACAAATACTACTAAAGAGTCGATATACGGCGGATATGAAAAGGGGTTTCACTTACATAATTATATTGATATTTTCTTTCTCTACGTTGATTGTGATCTTCTTTCTTCCTCCTTGGTTGCGATCTTCCTTCTTCCACGTTGATTGTAATCTTCTTTCTTCCACGTTGAAATGGTAATTTGCGGATTAATAATTCAGTACTTTTCTCGTAACGACGAATTCATGTACCGGGACAATAACGATGGGGTTGTTTTTTTTTGACAGCACTTTTCACGAGCCTTCACGTTGGGCGCCAATTATTTTTTATTTCCTTTTAGTTTATTCGGTAGCGACGGTGTTGTCGACTACCCATGAACTATTTAAATAATACTCTACGGTGTTGTCGACTACCACAGAATTATGTTATCTTAAATAAACAAATTTGAGTTCCGTTCTATAACTGATTTATTAAAATTACATTTGCCTTTTTTATGACCTACTATTAATATTGCCGCTACTGCCATTGACGCTGCTATTCTAAATTTCTGCTGACGCCTAAGCTTGTGTAAGGCATTGCGTTACATCCGCCGGTCACACGGTCGGTGGCTACTGCAAGGTGTTGAATTGCGCCTGTCGGTCATACAGTTCATTTGAATCCTGCGCGATCAAACTGCATACATTGCAGTTATGGCAGCTCAAAAAACTAGCTTAGTTAACTTTTGTTAACTGACACAGCTAAAAACAAACGGATGGATACTTTTAAAAACGAAAACGAACAGTTGAGTAAATGCAATATAAGATAGCGGCAACAACTGCTAATTAAATTAATTTCGATAAGTTATGTGTAAATTTAAATAAAATGATTATTTAAGTAGAACTTTTTACCTAAATGAATTTAATAAACTACATATGAGGGCTCAAGCGAGATGTGAGCGTATGTGAAATTTGAAGAAATCGCAGTTTCAGTTGGCATAAAAATTCAAATTCGCAAGAAAAACGAAAATATTACGACATCGTGGGCATCCAGAAAATGAAAGAATTGAGCGGAACACCAATTTCGCATGGGTTTTTATATATTTTGGTTATAGTTATAAACAAATATATGTGGGAAAATGGGATGATTACAAATCGAAAATATTTGCTTTTAAAACAATTATAGGGATTTGACCATTTTTGACTTCAGACAATTACATTTGAAAAATCAACGAAGAAAACATTTTAATATGATCTGACATCTACATCACATAGCACATACAGAAAAAAGTTCTTTACCTAGTAGTCATAGACTACGGAGTTCATCTGGATCCATACATTCCGAATATGTCCTGGAGTGTAGCCTAAATATACTACGTTTCAAAAACTGTGAAGATGATTTAATAAGAGACTTAAATCGATCAAAAAACAAGTAAGGAAGGGCTTAGTTCGGGTGTAACCAAATATTTTATATTCTTGCAACTTGCGAGGATTAAGGCAGGGAAAATATTTTCAGACGTTGGGTAAAACTTTCAACATTCATTATTCGACAAAATCGTTAATGGATTACAATAAAATTTTGTATACTAGAAGACCCCGGCCACGCCTTGCTGTGGCTAAGGTATAATTAAATTATATTGAGTAATCAGTATAATTTAGTAAAATGCTATTATCAAAACAAATTTCAGCATATTTTTCTGTCTATATAGCTTAGTTACCGAGCCAGTTATGATTTAAATAATTATTTTGTGCGACTGGTAAAATACAAGCAATTAATTAATTTTGTCTGTGTACAATAGTGCTGAAATTGGCTGGAAGTTTAGGGCATTTCGTATTTGGTTGCAGTTAGTATATGAAATCTAACTTCTATTCTTAAATCTAACTCATAGTATACATATTTTATTATTATTAAATACTTACATTAAAATGAAATCATCACTGGTATTATTAATATTACCGTCAAAGTTGGTACATTTAATTGTGGCGAGTAATTTTCAAAAAATAGTGCGATAGAATTTAATTAAGTAACCACATTTCTGCAAAACGGTGCTCTTTCAATATAGTTTTTGGCTGTGAATGATGATGACATTCGTTACGCGCGTTTTTTAAAATATGCAAAATTAAATGTATTTTTCCAATCTTCCTGAGACATTTTCTTAATATTTTTTCCGTAGGAACCTTCTACAGAGTATTAGAAAGCTACACAAAAAAAAAACAGCCAAATCGGTTTAGCCGTTCTCAAGTTATGGCGTGACAACGGAAAACGGGTTTCATTTTTATATATATAGATTATTAATTTACATTATAGGACATAGAACATAGACTCACTTAGCTTTATTGTTATATTTTACTTCGCTTCCGCTAAAGTTACATTCAAATCCTCCTCCAATGTGATATAAAATCATCCGAAGAGAAAACGTCAACCAGAGGATCGGAATTCATTGTATTTAAGGTTAAGACCAATATCTAGATTAACTCCATTAATATATCACGCTAAACCTTTTGGATAAATATACAATTGTTAATACAATTTCTTCACTTAATTTCATTAAAAAATAACACATTTTGACCAACCTACCCGGTTTAAAGTCCGATTGAAAGTCGGTGGCTTGCTGCATTAATCTTTGACATTGCTTAGGTATACCTGAGAACATATTTTCAAGCAGCTTTATAAAAATATAACTCATACATTTTACCGACATATTCAGCATAGGCTATATATCTATATCTGTCAATACCTCATATACCTACTTATACTGTTATATTATTAACAGAGAAAGTAGATCTCCGAGTTTCCTTAACATACCCACATACCATCACCAATCTATTATATGATAAAGTCAACCGGATGTATTAAAAGACTGATAGAAGTTATATGGCGGATAAAGCCAGTGTTCATCCGATTATACATTGTTATTAGAAAACTGGGCTCCTTCAATTTCATTAACTTAACTCACATATTGACTGATATTTGCGGTATAAAGTCAGCCGGAAGTTCGAAAATTTTTGATCCGATTCAACCAATTTTTGGCACACGGGTATATACATAATGACCAATATTTTCGATAAAAAGTTCGCAATAAGAAGTTGGGTCCATGGGGGTTTGAAAAATGTTGGTCCTATGTGGATAACTATTGGTTATAAGCTGGCAATCCTCAAAGACAGTATTCTTGCAAAGTTCTATCCCGATTCAAATTAAGCGTATACTAGAAAGTGAAAGAATCGGATGGAATTTAAAATTGTGTTACATGACAAGTAGGCGTGGTTGTAGTTCGATTTCGTCCACTGCACTGCGACATAAAAATGTTTGAATAATACTACGAACTTGGTTGAAATCGGTAGAGCAGGTCCCGAGATATGGGATTATAGTTTATCAAACAAACCAAAATTTGCATATCTAATAAGTTTAATGAGTAGAATTTGAGTGACTTAGAAATAATATTAAAACAGTAATATTATAATGAAATAAGTATGCAGACAAACAGTACTAACTAACTTGTTTAAGAAAAAATCGAGCATTTATTTTCTGAATCACGTTTGACTCTTGTTGACAAACCGTAGGTGTTTTATTTGGGAAACCTTCTACCCATGCTTTAAATAACATTGGATGTAAATACCCCGACATGTTAGATAAATATTAAGTATACAATTAAATTACGTATATTTTCACAAGTCCAAATAACCGGGAAATCCCCGGCAACGAAAATAACAATAGAATAATAGAAAGTCTAGAGGTACTGAGAACATATTGTGACTATCATAGATGATAGAACAAAATCGAACCGACGATAAATTGCCAGAAGCAACTAGACAGCGAACTCGTAGTTGCCAGAATGTTCTAGAGACGCAGTTTTGTTAAAGATGTACTATAAGGGCTGCCAGATTGTGCAGCAAACACAGTTCTAGTTAGAGTGTTGTCGTGTTAAGAGCAATTGAGACAAAATCAAGAAGTTGTGAGCTCGAATAACGAGCAATAAGTGTTAAGTTGTTGGAATTAGAAATAGAGATAAGTGTATAGCCACTAAATTGGGACTTTTATTTAACAATCCAGTGATCGAACTCAAGAGTGAGTTACAAGGTAGACGATATATCGACAAATCCGTTACAATATGATTTTTATCTGTTCCAATATAAAATTAAAGAGATGATGTACAGATGGCGCTATCCTATAATGCCAACTCCTACCGCGAGAGTGGTCAATTTTTAAATTTAAAATCTGATACTACCCCCCCTGCCCGTGGAAATGTTACTGTCGATATACAAGTGTTAGTTACAACCCAGGAACAAATACATGATAATATAGACATGATAGATAATGAATCGATGCCCAATGAATTTGCACAATCAGCAGAAATTGGCGACAATAAGAATATGGTCCGGTTTGACCAAGAATATTGCGGAGAGGTGCAAGCGGTCCACCGCGTAAACGATACAATGAAATAAATTTTTTATTTGAAAGGTCGCGATGAAGAAGGGTATAAAGAACTCGTAAATAGCGATACGTGAGAACTTGTAGAATTACGACGTGCTCAAAAGGTTGTAGGCTGCAAGTGGGTATACGCAATTAAACGTGATAAGGAAGGTGATGTTAAACAATTACAAGCGCGACTAGTAGCTAAGGATTGCAGCCAGAGTTACGGTGTTAACTATTTGGAGAAATTTTCGCCTGTTGTTGGATATATTAATATTAGCATGGTTATTGCATTGGCAGTATAGCTCGGCTTATATCCACAGTAAAACAGCAAACACCCAGCGGCTGTACACCTTGTTTTGCACCTCTAAAACAACTAAACGAGGACAAGTTATTTTTTTATTATCACTTACTGTTACTTTATTCGGTAGCGACGGTGTTGTCGACTACCCACGAACTATTGTATTTAAATAATATTCCGATTATGCGATAGCGACGGTGTTGTCGACTACCACAGTTTTATGTTATTTTAAATAAACACAATTTGAGTTCCGTTCTAAAACTGATTTATTAAAATTACATTTCCCTTATTTATAACCTACTTTTACTATTACCGCTACTGCCATTGACACTGCTTTTCTAAATTTCTGCTGACGCCTAAGCTTGTGTAAGGCATTGCGTTACATCTGCCGGTCACACGGTCGGTGGCTACTGCAAGGTGTTGAATTGCGACTGTCGGGCATACAGTTCATTTGAATCATGCGCGATCAAACTGCATACATTGCAGTTTTGGCAGCTCAAAAGACTAGCTTAGTTAACTTCTGTTAACTACTCATACCCAACCTTTCCAATACTCGCCGCACAGCCTCCGAAGTTTCCTTTTGTCGCCTAGGCATCAGTAAGACGATTAATTCAATTGTGATTGCGACGATGGCGGTAGCGAATGGTGTAGCAATTGTTCGTATGCGTAATTCAGAGATGAGTTGCAGGATCTTTTCGCCCAACTTTTGAAGAAATGGTAAGCGTAGAAGGGCATGATGGTAGGGTATGTTGAGCCCTGATGAAGTCACCAGTTGGTGCGTTTAAACGTAACAAGGTAATTGCTGTTTACAAATATTTCAGGGCCATCATTTATGCTCACCTCGACCAGCGCATCATTTACGACCACTATTCCGTTGTCTATGTCAGAGATGGGGTCTAAATCACTGGACCTGGTGGACAGTGAGCTACGATGCCAGAGTGAAGATCTTGCGCGCAAGTTCCATTTACGGCTTCTCTACAGAACGTTACCATTGGCGTATCAACGCAAGAAGTAACAGCGGTGATGCTACCTTCACAGTCAGCTACGATGTTATCTAACAAATGCAAAATACGGCCAGCATGCGATACAGAAAAAACGATACTCTTTTTACATAATAACTTAGGTCTACGGAAGCTGATTATAAAAATTATTATTTCCTTATCCGCTAAAACCTTAACCCTAGCTAGCCTTAGCAATTAGGTTATTATAACTCCCGCGAAACACTCCTTCATAACCGCCTCCAAGTCATTTGCGTCAATAATGGCAGGGTTTACTATATTAAACTATGACAAGGTCATTGCAATCACTAAATTTTGAATTTCAAGAGTTAGAATCCTATTCCGTTAGTCTTGTCTGCGTTAAGTCATCAAAGTCAGAGCTGCCGGCTATTAACTTTAGTGCCGATCCTAAAAAATGTAAGCTCCGAGAATGTCTATGGTGAACTCCTAAAGTCCCTAACGATTGTGGAAAGACATGAATCAATTCTGTGATTTCTAGTATGTATTGTCCATATTCGTTTAAGTTCGATATATGCCTTATATAAGTCGTCTCGTTCCAAATTATTGCAGTACCGTCCATGAGTACCGTCTGTTAATTTAGAGTCTGCCAACGCAGCCCAAGTCAAAAATACGTAGATATTCAAATGCCTGAAATTTATTTAAAAGAAACTGTATCAAAATAACTAACGGAAGTTTTCATTTGAGGTAGTCCTTGTGAACCACCCTCCCCTTAATTAGAACGGTTGCTCCTAAATCAGCGTCAACCTTCTCTTCAGTATACAATGGGGTGACCTTGTCGCCCAACCTCTTGTTGGATTTTTCTGCCACTTCGAAGACCATATTCTGGCGATAAGCGTTGCTCCGATCTATTTGCTCCTGTTGGGCTTTTTCTAGCCTCGCAGCAATATTCGGGAAAATATGTGAACTGGCATGGAGAATCTCAATCGCCTTCTTCCCATCACAGAGTGATGGCAACGTTCTATTATATTCTACGTCCGTTTGAAGAAAACGTTCCACTACGTCTTGTATTTGTCTTTGCAGTTTAAGACATCTGGCGATCTCCAAAAGGGTACTGTGGAATCTTTCCTTCTTTGCGTTCGACGTATTATGTAGCGGTGGTGCATTCACTATGTCAATGTCATATTGGCTTTTTAAGCAGGGATTCTCCGCTAACAAATTAAGAGCATCTGTTTCATAGCCGGCTTCGTTTTCAGCTTCTATTTATGCCGCTGCATCATAATTTTCATATTGGGATCCATCATTTTTTTCTTGCGTCAAATAAATTAAGCTCTGGCGTCTGTAATCAGACGTTCTTTGAGATGCTGCCTCCTGCCAGGACACATATAGTTCTTGTGAGCCATCGAACTCTGGGACCGACTTAACTGCTTCCAGCCCTTCGTGACATTCGACACCGTCTATAATTTTTATTGGCTCGTAGGCCTTGATTTCGGGGGCTGTCACAGTTTTGGATTGGTTTGTAAGCTGCTCTATGCGGCTTCGAATTCTTTTCTTTGACCTGCAGTGCGGCGCTAACGGCCGCATATATAATACCTTGCAACTGCTGTTCATTCATATCTTGCCCGCGTTTGATTCGTTATTTTAAGTCGACAGTTTCGCAGTCATACAGTTACAGTCAAAACAAATACCACTAAAGAGTCGATATATGGCGGATATGAAAAGGGGTTTCACTTACATAATTATATTGATATTTTCTTTCTCTACGTTGATTGTGATCTTCTTTCTTCCACGTTGGAATGGCAATTTGCGGATTAATAATTCAGTACTTTTCTTGTAACGACGAATTCATGTACCGGGACAATAACGATGGGGTTGTTTTGTTTTTCGACAGCACTTTTCACGAGCCTTTACGTTGGGCGCCAGTTATTTTTTATTTTTATTTCCTTTTAGTTTATTCGGTAGCGACGGTGTTGTCGACTATCCATGAACTATTTAAATAATACTCTACGGTGTTGTCGACTACCACAGAATTATGTTATCTTAAATAAACAAATTTGAGTTCCGTTCTATAACTGATTTATTAAAATTACATTTCCCTTTTTTTATGACCTACTATTATAATTGCCGCTACTGCCATTGACGCTGCTTTTCTAAATTTCTGCTGACGCCTAAGTTTGTGTAAGGCATTGCGTTACATCCGCCGGTCACACGGTCGGTGGCTACTGCAAGGTGTTGAATTGCGCCTGTCGGTCATACAGTTCATTTGAATCCTGCGCGATCAAACTGCATACATTGCAGTTATGGCAGCTCAAAAAACTAGCTTAGTTAACTTTTGTTAACTGACACAGCTAAAAACAAACGGATGGATACTTTTAAAAACGAAAACGAACAGTTGAGTAAATGCAATATAAGATAGCGGCAACAACTGCTAATTAAATTAATTTCGATAAGTTATGTGTAAATTTAAATAAAATGATTATTTAAGTAGAACTTTTTACCTAAATGAATTTAATAAACTACATATGAGGGCTCAAGCGAGATGTGAGCGTATGTGATATTTAAAGAAATCGCAGTTTCAGTTGGCATAAAAATTCAAATTCGCAAGAAAAACGAAAATATTACGACATCGTGGGCATTCAGAAAATGAAAGAATTGAGCGGAACACCAATTTCGCATGGGTTTTTATATATTTTGGTTATAGTTATAAACAAATATATGTGGGAAAATGGGATGATTACAAATCGAAAATATTTGCTTTTAAAACAATTATAGCGATTTTACCATTTTTGACTTCAGACAATTACATTTGAAAAATCAACGAAGAAAACATTTTATTATGATCTGACATCTACATCACATAGCACATACAGAAAAAAGTTCTTTACCTGTTATGGAAAACCAAGTACTCTCCCAGAACAGTCATAGACTACGGAGTTCATCTGGATCCATACATTCCGAATATGTCCTGGAGTGTAGCCTAAATATACTACGTTTCAAAAACTGTGAAGATGATTTAATAAGAGACTTAAATCGATCAAAAAACAAGTAAGGAAGGGCTTAGTTCGGGTGTAACCAAATATTTTATATTCTTGCAACTTGCGAGGATTAAGGCAGGGAAAATATTTTCAGACGTTGGGTAATACTTTCAACATTCATTATTCGACAAAATCGTTAATGGATTACAATAAAATTTTGTATACTAGAAGACCCCGGCCACGCCTTGCTGTGGCTAAGGTATAATTAAATTATATTGAGTAATCAGTATTGAATGTTATTATCAAAACAAATTTCAGCATATTTTTCTGTCTATATAGCTCAGTTACCGAGCCAGTTATGATTTGAATAATTATTTTGTGCGACTGGTAAAATACAAGCAATTAATTAATTTTGTCTGTGTACAATAGTGCTGAAATTGGCTGGAAGGTTAGGGCATTTCGTATTTGGTTGCAGTTAGTATATGAAATCTAACTTCTATTCTTAAATCTAACTCATAGTATACATATTTTATTATTATTAAATACTTACATTAAAATGAAATCATCACTGGTATTATTAATATTACCGTCAAAGTTGGTACATTTAATTGTGGCGAGTAATTTTCAAAAAATAGTGCGATAGAATTTAATTAAGTAACCACATTTCTGCAAAACGGTGCTCTTTCAATATAGTTTTTGGCTGTGAATGATGATGACATTCGTTACGCGCGTTTTTTAAAATATGCAAAATTAAATGTATTTTTCCAATCTTCCTGAGACATTTTCTTAATATTTTTTCCGTAGGAACCTTCTACAGAGTATTAGAAAGCTACACAAAAAAAAAACAGCCAAATCGGTTTAGCCGTTCTCAAGTTATGGCGTGACAACGGAAAACGGGTTTCATTTTTATATATATAGATTATTAATTTACATTATAGGACATAGAACAAGTCGGTGGCTTGCTGCATTAATCTTTGACATTGCTTAGGTATACCTGAGAACATATTTTCAAGCAGCTTTATAAAAATATAACTCATACATTTTACCGACATATTCAGCATAGGCTATATATCTATATTTGTCAATACCTCATATACCTACTTATACTGTTATATTATTAACAAAGAAGAAAGAAGATCTCCGAGTTTCCTTAACATACCCACATACCATCACCAATATATGATAAAGTCAACCGGATGTATTAAAAGACTGATAGGAAGTTATATGGCGGCTAAAGCCAGTGTTCATCCGATTATACATTGTTATTAGAAAACTGAGCTCCTTCAATTTCATTAACTTAACTCACATATTGACTGATATTTGCGGTATAAAGTCAGCCGGAAGTTCGAAAATGTTTCTATTAGGTATATGGGGACTAAGGGAGTTATTGATCCGATTCAACCAATTTTTGGCACACGGGTATATACATAATGACCAATATTTTCGACAAAAAGTTCGCAATAAGAAGTTGGGTCCATGGGGGTTTGAAAAATGTTGGTCCTATGTGGATAACTATTGGTTATAAGCTGGCAATCCTCAAAGACAGTATTCTTGCAAAGTTCTATCCCGATACAAATTAAGCGTATACTAGAAAGTGAAAGAATCGGATGGAATTTAAAATTGTGTTGCATGACAAGTAGGCGTGGTTGTAGTCCGATTTCGTCCACTGCACTGCGACATAAAAATGTTTGAATAATACTACGAACTTGGTTGAAATCGGTAGAGCAGGTCCCGAGATATGGGATTATAGTTTATCAAACAAACCAAAATTTGCATATCTAATAAGTTTAATGAGTAGAATTTGAGTGACTTAGAAATAATATTAAAACAGTAATATTATAATGAAATAAGTATGCAGACAAACAGTACTAACTAACTTGTTTAAGAAAAAATCGAGCATTTATTTTCTGAATCACGTTTGACTCTTGTTGACAAACCGTAGGTGTTTTATTTGGGAAACCTTCTACCCATGCTTTAAATAACATTGGATGTAAATACCCCGACATGTTAGATAAATATTAAGTATACAATTAAATTACGTATATTTTCACAAGTCCAAATAACCGGGAAATCCCCGGTCAACGAAAATAACAATAGAATAATAGAAAGTCTAGAGGTACTGAGAACATATTGTGACTATCATAGATGATAGAACAAAATCGAACCGACGATAAATTGCCAGAAGCAACTAGACAGCGAACTCGTAGTTGCCAGAATGTTCTAGAGACGCAGTTTTGTTAAAGATGTACTATAAGGGCTGCCAGATTGTGCAGCAAACACAGTTCTAGTTAGAGTGTTGTCGTGTTAAGAGCAATTGAGACAAAATCAAGAAGTTGTGAGCTCGAATAACGAGCAATAAGTGTTAAGTTGTTGGAATTAGAAATAGAGATAAGTGTATAGCCACTAAATTGGGACTTTTATTTAACAATCCAGTGATCGAACTCAAGAGTGAGTTACAAGGTAGACGATATATCGACAAATCCGTTACAATATGATTTTTATCTGTTCCAATATAAAATTAAAGAGATGATGTACAGATGGCGCTATCCTATAATGCCAACTCCTACCGCGAGAGTGGTCAATTTTTAAATTTAAAATCAGATACTACCCCCCCTGCCCGTGGAAATGTTACTGTCGATATGACCTTCTTTATTAAAATCTAATTTGCAACTGAATTCAAATTTATTTTTAAACCAAAAAGCGTCTAAAATTTTTAATTCTCTGGACTTAAAGCTTTGGCCGTTCTTGGCGGATGTCACTTGCTGTTGTTAGGTCAGCATTATTACATTCTTAATACTAACTGAAATATTAGCGTCATCAAATGTCAATGAGTTATTTTTACTAACTGCAATGTTAGCGGCAGCTTTAATTGCTAATATTTATTATATTACTTGTCGGTTAATGAACTTTTGTTCTGTGTGTCGGTATTTAGAAAACAAATTGTGGTTAATTTTCGCTGTCGGATATTGTTTGTTTCATCAACAGCATCGAAAATTCATAATAAGTCGTGACGGGGTTTTTATTGGGAACTCTTATGTTTGTGAGAAGCTGCAGTCTAAATTGGTGCATGTTAGTTACAACCCAGGAACAAATACATGATAATATAGACATGATAGATAATGAATCGATGCCCAATGAATTTGCACAATCAGCAGAAATTGGCGACAATAAGAATATGGTCCGGTTTGACCAAGAATATTGCGGAGAGGTGCAAGCGGTCCACCGCGTAAGCGATACAATGAAATAAATTTTTTATTTGAAAGGTCGCGATGAAGAAGGGTATAAAGAACTCGTAAATAGCGATACGTGTGAACTTGTAGAATTACGACGTGCTCAAAAGGTTGTAGGCTGCAAGTGGGTATACGCAATTAAACGTGATAAGGAAGGTGATGTTAAACAATTACAAGCGCGACTAGTAGCTAAGGATTGCAGCCAGAGTTACGGTGTTAACTATTTGGAGAAATTTTCGCCTGTTGTTGGATATATTAATATTAGCATGGTTATTGCATTGGCAGTATAGCTCGGCTTATATCCACAGTAAAACAGCAAACACCCAGCCGCTGTACACCTTGTTTTGCACCTCTAAAACAACTAAACGAGGACAAGTTATTTTTTTATTATCACTTACTGTTACTTTATTCGGTAGCGACGGTGTTGTCGACTACCCACGAACTATTGTATTTAAATAATATTCCGATTATGCGATAGCGACGGTGTTGTCGACTACCACAGTTTTATGTTATTTTAAATAAACACAATTTGAGTTCCGTTCTAAAACTGATTTATTAAAATTACATTTCCCTTATTTATAACCTACTTTTACTATTACCGCTACTGCCATTGACACTGCATTTCTAAATTTCTGCTGACGCCTAAGCTTGTGTAAGGCATTGCGTTACATCTGCCGGTCACACGGTCGGTGGCTACTGCAAGGTGTTGAATTGCGACTGTCGGGCATACAGTTCATTTGAATCATGCGCGATCAAACTGCATACATTGCAGTTTTGGCAGCTCAAAAGACTAGCTTAGTTAACTTCTGTTAACTACTCATACCCAACCTTTCCAATACTCGCCGCACAGCCTCCGAAGTTTCCTTTTGTCGCCTAGGCATCAGTAAGACGATTAATTCAATTGTGATTGCGACGATGGCGGTAGCGAATGGTGTAGCAATTGTTCGTATGCGTAATTCAGAGATGAGTTGCAGGATCTTTTCGCTCAACTTTTGAAGAAATGGTAAGTGTAGAAGGGCATGATGGTAGGGTATGTTGAGCCCTGATGAAGTCACCAGTTGGTGCGTTTAAACGTAACAAGGTAATTGCTGTTTACAAATATTTCAGGGCCATCATTTATGCTCACCTCGACCAGCGCATCATTTACGACCACTATACCGTTGTCTATGTCAGAGATGGGGGCTAAATCACTGGACCTGGCGGACAGTGAGCTACGATGCCAGAGTGAAGATCTTGCGCGCAAGTTCCATTAACGGCTTCTCTACAGAACGTTACCATTGGCGTGTCAACGCAAGAAGTAACAGCGGTGATGCTACCTTCACAGTCAGCTACGATGTTATCTAACAAATGCAAAATACGGCCAGCCTGCGATACGGAAAAAACGATACTCTTTTTACATAATAACTTAGGTCTACATAAGCTGATTACAAATATTATTAATTCCTTATTCGCTAAAACGTTAACCCTAGCTATCCTTAGCAATTAGGTTATTATAACTCCCGCGAAACCCTCCTTCATAACCGTCTCCAAGTAATTAGCGTCAATAATGGCAGGGTTTACTATATTAACATGACAAGACCATTGCAATCAGTAAATTTTGAACTTCAAGAGTTAAAATCCTATTCCGTTAGTCTTGTCTGCGTTAAGTCATCAAAGTCAGAGCTGCCAGCTATTAACTTTAGTGCCGATCCTAAAAAATGTAAGCTCCGAGAATGTCTATGGTGAACTCCTAAAGTTCCTAACGATTGTGGAAAGACATGAATCAATTCTGTGATCTCTTGTATGTATTGTCCATATTCGTTTAAGTTCAATATATGCCTTATATAAGTCGTCTCGTTCCAAATAACTGTTTCCAGCCCTTCGTGACATTCGACACCGTCTATAATTTTTATTGGCTCGTAGGCCTTGATTTCTGGGGCTGTCACAGTTTTGGATTCGTTTGTAAGCTGCTCTATGCTGCTTCGAATTATTTTCTTTGACCTGCAGTGCGGCGCTAACGGCCGCATATATAATACCTTGCAACTGCTGTTCATCCATATCTTTCGCAGTCATACAGTTACAGTCAAAACAAATACTACTAAAGAGTCGATATATGGCGGATATGAAAAGGGGTTTCACTTACATAATTATATTGATATTTTCTTTCTCTACGTTGATTGTGATCTTCTTTCTTCCTCCTTGGTTGCGATCTTCCTTCTTCCACGTTGATTGTAATCTTCTTTCTTCCACGTTGGAATGGCAATTTGCGGATTAATAATTCAGTACTTTTCTCGTAACGACGAATTCATGTACCGGGACAATAACGATGGGGTTGTTTTTTTTTTGACAGCACTTTTCACGAGCCTTCACGTTGGGCGCCAGTTATTTTTTATTTTTATTTCCTTTTAGTTTATTCGGTAGTGACGGTGTTGTCGACTACCCACGAACTATTTAAATAATACTTTACGGTGTTGTCGACTACCACAGAATTATGTTATCTTAAATAAACACAATTTGAGTTCCGTTCTATAACTGATTTATTAAAATTACATTTCCCTTATTTATGACCTACTATTAATATTGCCGCTACTGCCATTGACGCTGCTTTTCTAAATTTCTGCTAACGCCTAAGCTTGAGCAAGGTGTTGAATTGCGGCTGTCGGTCATACAGTTCATTTGAATCATGCGCGATCAAACTACATACATTGCAGTTTTGGCAGCTCAAAAAACTAGCTTAGTTAACTTTTGTTAACTGACTCAGCTAAAAACAAACGGATGGACACTTTTAAAAACGAAAACGAACAGTTAAGTAAATGCAATTGAAGATAGCGGCAACAACTGCTAATTAAATTAATTTCGATAAGTTATGTGTAAATTTAAACAAAATGATTATTTAAGTAGAACTTTGTACATAAATGAATTTAATAAACTACATATGAGGGCTCAAGCGAAATGTGAGCGTATGTGATATTTAAAGAAATCGCAGTTTCAGTTGGCATAAAAATTCAAATTCGCAAGAAAAACGAAAATATTACGACATCGTGGGCATCCAGAAAATGAAAGAATTGAGCGGAACACCAATTTCGCATGGGTTTTTATATTATATATTTTGGTTATAGTTATAAGCAAATATATATGGGAAAATGGGATGATCACAAATTGAAAATATTTGCTTTTAAAACAATTATAGCGATTTTACCATTTTTGACTTCAGACTTCAGAAAAGTCAACAAAAAAAAATTTTATTATGATCTGACATCTACATCACATAGCACATACAGAAAAATATCCTTTACCTGTGTTGGAAAACCAAGTACTCTCCCAGACAGTCATCCACTACGGAGTTTATCTGCATCCATACATTCCGAATTTGTTCTGAAGTGTAGCCTAAATATACCACCACAAAAACTGTGAAGATGATTTAATAAGAGACTTAAATCGATCAAAAAACAAGTAAGGAGGGGCTAAGTTCGGGTGTAACCAAATATTTTATTTTCCTGCAACTTGCGAGGGTTAAAGCAGGGAAAATATTTTCAGGCGTTGGGTAATACTTTCAACATTCATTATTCGACGAAATCGTGAATGGATTACCATAAAATTTTGTATACTAGAAGACCCCGGCCACGCCTTGCTGTGACTAAGGTATAATTAAATTATATTGAGTAAGCAGTTTAATTTAGTGAAATGTTATTACCAAAACAAATTTCAGCATATTTTTCTGTCTATATAGCTTAGGTATCGAGCCAGTTATGATTTAAATAATTATTTTGTGCGACTGGTTAAATACGGGCAATTAATTAATTTTATCTGTGTACAATAGTGCTGAAATTGGCTGGAAGTTTAGGGCATTTCGTATTTGGTTGCAGTTAGTATATGAAATCTAACTTCTATTCTGAAATCTAACTCATATTATACATATTTTATTATTATTTAATACTTACATTAAAAGCAAATCATAACTGGTATTGTTATAATTACCGTCAAAGTCGGTACATTTAATTGTGGCGAGTAATTTTCAAAAAATAGTGCGATAGAATATGATTAAGTAACCACATTTCTGAACAAACGATGCTCTTTCAATATAGTTAATGGCTGTGAATGATGATGACATTCGTTACGCGCGTTTTTTAAAATATGCAAAATTAAATGTATTTTTTCAATATTTCTGAGACATTTTCTTAATACTTTTTCCGTATGAACCTTCTACAGAGTATTAGAAAACTACACAAAAAAAACCGCCAAATCGGTTTAGCCGTTCTCAAGTTATGGCGTGACAACGGAAAACGGGTTTAATTTTTATATATATAGATTATTAATTTACATTATAGGACATAGAACATAGACTCACTTAGCTTTATTGTTATATTTTACTTCGCTTCCGCTAAAGTTACATTCAAATCCTTCTCCAATGTGATATAAAATCATCCGAAGAGAAAACGTCAACCAGAGGATCGGAATTCATTGTATTTAAGGTTAAGACCAATATCTAGATTAACTCCATTAATATATCAAGCTAAACCTTTAGGATAATTATACAAATAAACACAATTTGAGTTCCGTTGTAAAACTGATTTATTAAAATTACATTTCCCTTATTTATAATCTACTATTACTATTGCAGCTACTGCCATTGACGCTTCTTTTCTATGTTGTTAACTACTCATACCCAACCTTTCCAATACTCGCCGCACAGCCTCCGAAGTTTGATTTTGTCGCCTACGCATCAGTAAGACGATTAATTCAATTGTAATTGTGACGATGGCGGTAGCGAATGGTGTAGCAATTGTTCGTATGCGTAATTCAGAAATTAGTTGCAAGATCTTTTCGCTCAACTTGTGAAGTAATGGTAAGCGTAGAAGGGCATGATGGTAGGTTACGATGAGCCGCGCTGAAGTCACCAGTTGGTGCGTTTACAAATAGTATTATTTCCTTATTCGCTAAAACCTTATACCTAGCTATCCTCAGCAATTGGGTTATTGTAACTCCCGTGAAACCCTCCTTCATAACCGCCTCCAAGTCATTTGCGTCAATAATGGCAGGGTTGACAATATTAAACTTTGACAAGGTCACTAAAATCACTAAATTTTGAATTTCAAGAGGTAGAATCCTATTCCGTTAGTCTTGTCTGCGTTAAGTCATTAAAGTCAGAGCTGGCATCTATTAACTTTAGTGGCGATCCTCAAAAACTTAAACTCCAAAAATGTCTATGGTGAACTCCTAAAGTCCCTAAAGATTGTGGAAAGACATGAATCAATTCTGTGATCTCTTGTATGTATTGTACATATTCGTTTAAGTTCGATATATACCTTGTATAATTATTGCAGTTCCGTCCAGGAGTACCGTCTGTTAATTTAGAGTATCCCGACTCAGCCCAAGTCAAAAATACGTAGATATACAAATGCCTGAAATTTATTTAAAAGAAACTGTATCGGAAGTTTTCATTTGAAGTTGTTCTTGTGAACCACCCTCCCCTTAATAAGAACGGTTGTTCCTAATTAGCGTCAACCTTCTCTTCAGTATGCAATGGGGTGACCTTGTCCCTGTTTTTAGCCTCGCAGCAATATTCGGGAAAATATGTAAACTGGCATTGGGAATCTCAATCGCCTTTGTGCCCATCACAGAGTGGAACGTTCTATTATATTCCACGGCCGTTTGAAGAAAAAGTTCCACTACGTCTTGTATTTGCCTTTGCTGTTTAAGACATCTGGCGATCTCCAAAAGGGTACTGTGGAATCTTTCCTTTTTTGAGTTCGACGTATTATGTAGCAATGGCGCATTCACTATGTCAATGTCATATTGGCTTTTTAAGCAGGGATTCTCCGCTAACAAATTAAGAGCATCTGTTTCATAGCCGGCTTCGTTTTCAGTTTCTATTTCTGTCGCTGCATCATAATTTTCGTATTGGGATACATCATTTTTTTCTTGCGTCAAATAATTTAAGCTCTGGCGTCTATAATCAGACGTTCTTTGAGATACTGCCTCCTGCCAGGACACATATAGTTCTTGTGAGCCATCGAACTCTGGGACCGACTTAACTGCTTCCAGCCCATCGTGACATTCGACACCGTCTATAATTTTTATTGGCTCGTAGGCCTTGATTTCGGGGGCTGTCACAGTTTTGGATTGGTTTGTAAGCTGCTCTATGCTGCTTCGAATTCTTTTCTTTGACCTGCAGTGCGGCGCTAACGGCCGCATATATAATACCTTGCAACTGCTGTTCATTCATATCTTGCCCGCGTTTGATTCGTTATTTTAAGTCGACAGTTACACATTCATACAGCTACAGTCAATACAAATACTACTAAAGAGTCGATATATGGCGGATATGAAAAGGGGTTTACTTACATAATTATACTCCTGCGAATGGCAGGCACCTTGCCGTGGTGCAGGGGCTTAGGTCGCAAGGCATTCTCGGCATCTCCCAACCAGTGCGAGAAGTGCTGCCCAGCACCTCTCACACGGGTTGTCAGAAGCCGCATGCGTGCGACAACCAAGAGCTGCCACCTCCTAATCTAGGGTGTTATGCGACTCCGTGCCCATTGGATGATTTGCAGCCAGGAGGTAAATTCGGCTGTATTCTAACGGAGCCTTCCCAACACCGGGCCGCATTGGGAAGTAACGGTGGCCTTACCGCGTCATGGGGCTCTGGCGCGGTGGACTTTCACGTTTCCCTCATAAAACGTAGACCGGGCGGCTCGCCATGTCGAGCCTAAGGTCGTAAGAATCAGATGGAGACAACAAAACAAAAAACAACCAATCTAACAACGGAAACAAAAGGGCAACAACAACAGCAAACGGACAAGGACAAGGCCAAGAAGACCAGCGCCGGTGCAGGTAAGGGAGCTTCAGGGGCTAAACAAAAGTTTAGCTTCCTGGACGCCCTTTTGCCAGAAGAGCGGGCGCTGTTCGAGGAGCATGCAAGGGAGGACGACATGCCCTCGTGCAGCGGCGCTCAGCAGGTAAAATTGACTGCGGCCGGCGCGGAAAAAGCGAACCCTAAAGAGGCTCCACCGAGCAGGATCACCTGCTCGGATTCGAGCGACTCGGAACGGGCATCAACCGGGGAGGTTCGTAAAAGGAAGCGGAAGAGGGGAGGCAGACTACCCCTTCTACCACCAAATGGCAGTCCAGGTGGACAAGACGATCCCAGGAGGAGAGGCATGAGCGGTGCCAGCCTCAAATGGTACCTCAGGCACCTCCAGGAGGGGAAGAATCCGGAGGAAGCCGAAAAGTTGGCGCGCAACAGGGTGAGAGGAAACAATGCCTTCCCTGCCTCGGAGAAGCAGAAGGGTGGCAATACCGCGACGAGCAGCGGTAATCGAAGCCAACGCCCGGTTAACGCAACTCAGGCCGCAAGGCGGGGTTGAGAAAGGGCAGCGCCTTCGACCACCCAAGCCGCAAAGCGCAAGAGTGGGCAACTAACGCCACAGGAGCCGCCAAACACCAAGCGGCAAAAAGGAAGTGATAAACAGGGAACCGGAGGCAATCCTTCAGATAAATAAGTCTAACTTCCTTCCTACTGAAAAGCATGGAAAATATCATAGATCCGAAGTTCATTCGACGGGGGTGAGGTGCTGTTATGCGCCTTCCTTGACATCGAAGGTGCATTTGACAATACGTCACACGAGAGCGTGTCAAAAGCACTTGAGAAAAGGTGTGTGGCGATGCCGGTGCGCAGATGGATTTAAGCAGTACTGAGCACCATGATTGCCGAAACCACAGTAGGCGGCACTAAGATTCGTCTTGGCACACCAAGAGGTCTTGTCTGCGTTAAGTCATCAAAGTCAGAGCTGCCAGCTATTAACTTTAGTGCCGACCCTAAAAAATTTAAGCTCCGAGAATGTCTATGGTGAAAGCCTAAAGTTCCTAACGATTGTGGAAAGACATGAATCAATTCTGTGATCTCTTGTATGTATTGTCCATATTCGTTTAAGTTCAATATATGCCTTATATAAGTCGTCTCGTTCCAAATAACTGCTTCCTGCCCTTTGTGACATTCGACACCGTCTATAATTTTTATTGGCTCGTAGGCCTTGATTTCGGGGGCTGTCACAGTTTTGGATTGATTTGTAAGCTGCTCTATGCTGCTTCGAATTCTTTTCTTTGACCTGCAGTGCGGCGCTAACGGCCGCATATATAATACCTTGCAACTGCTGTTCATTCATATCTTGCCCGCGTTTGATTCGTTATTTTAAGTCGACAGAGTCGCAGTCATACAGTTACAGTCAAAACAAATACTACTAAAGAGTCGATATATGGCGGATATGAAAAGGGGTTTCACTTACATAATTATATTGATATTTTCTTTCTTTACGTTGATTGTGATCTTCTTTCTTCCTCCTTGGTTGCGATCTTCCTTCTTCCACGTTGATTGTAATCTTCTTTCTTCCACGTTGGAATGGCAATTTGCGGATTAATAATTCAGTACTTTTCTCGTTACGACGAATTCATGTACCGGGACAATAACAATGGGGCGGCAAAAAGGAAGCGATAAACAGGGGACCGGAGGCAACCACTCCACCGCCGCAAACCCCCCCCCCCCCCGAGTGGTAGAGGGACAGCGCAGATATGCGGATGCTCTCAAAGGCATTCGCATGGCTGTGTTGCCTCTAAATTACCCGGCGGAGACACTGGGGTCGGAGGAGCTCACTGTGCTCCAAGATCTTCTCATGGAAGAAATATTCAGAGGATCTGGATATAAAGCCTCATTCCATGGAGTATACTTTAAAGGAGGCATGTTGCAGGTGGACTGCAAGGACGAGAAGTCTGCCGACTGGCTAAGGGAGATCGCTCCCAAGCTGGAAGGCTGGAAGGGCCCCGTCCTCTGCCCGTCCTCCCATACACAGCATGACAGTGTTCCTCCCCAGGTGCGCAGGTAAGCCATATGAGTTTGCTCTCGGGCTCATACAAAACCAGAACGAGGGCCTAAGCATATCGGCCTGGAGAGAGGTCACCAGCACGGTCGAGGATTCAGGTAGATGAGGTTGCGACTCATCCCGGCATCAGCACGGCGGACTACGAAGAAGGCTGGCGAACAAGGGGGGGCGCTACCCTCCACGCAAGAGCTTCTCGAGGGACTCAGGGACATAGCGGGTGGTAACGCGGAGGACGGCGAAGATGAGAAGCTCCTCATGGAACCGATCCTCTAGTGGGTCCATAAATTGATATTGCCCAGGTGAACCTGCATCACGTGGCGTCGGCCTGTGGCCTCCTTCGAAAAATATAAGTCTCCGGGAGCGGATGGCATCCTTCTAGCCGTCATGCAACAGGGGGGGCAGGTCCTCCTGCCCCACCTTGCTCGGCTGATGAGGGATAGCCTGGCGCTGGCGTATATCCCAGAACCTTGGCGCACTGCAATTGTGATCTTCATACCCAAGGTAGGAAGGAAAGACTACTCGTCGACAAAATCCTTCAGACCAATAATTCTAACTTCCTTCCTACTGAAAAGCATGGAAGAGATCATAGATCCGAAGTTCATTCGACGGGAGTGAGGTGCTGTTATGCGCCTTCCTTGACATCGAAGGTGCCTTTGACAATGCGTCACACGAGAGCGTGTCAAAAGCACTTGAGAAAAGGTGTGTGGCGATGCCGGTGCGCAGATGGATTTAAGCAGTACTGAGCACCATGATTGCCGAAACCACAGTAGGCGGCACTAAGATTCGTCTTGGCACAACAAGAGGCTGTCCACAGGGTGGAGTGCTATCCCCCCTAATTTTTAGCCTAGTTGTAGACGATCTTCTCGAGCTGCTAACGAGCAACGGAATCCGCTGTCAGGGATATGCGGACGACATTGTTATATTAGCAAGGGGTAAATTCGCAGACACTGTCTGCAATATTGTACAAAGGGGATTAAGGCTGGCAAAGGTATTGTGTAGTGGGGTTGGCCTAAACATCAAGCCCTCCAAAACTACAATCATACCGTTTACCAGACGCAGGTTGCTGCCAGGTCTCAGAAACCTATCCCTAGGTGGAACGGAGTTGGAGATGGCCAGCACGGTAAAGTACCTGGGCCTCACGCTGGACTCCACTCTACGGTGGAAGCAGCATGTGGACTTAACCGCAGTCAAAGCTACGAAAGCGCTCATGGTGTGCAATCGACTTGCTGGGAAATCATGGGGCTGCAACCCAAAGATTATCAGATGGTTGTACACCATGATTGTTAGACCAATCATAACATATGGAGCGGTGGCCTGGGGTTCCAAAGCAGCGCAGACCTCGGTAGGACTTCGACTATCGAGGCTGCAACGACTTGCCTGTATCTGCGCGTCGGCGCGATGCGTACGTGCCCGACTGCAGCACTGGAAGTAATGCTGGAGCTAACACCGCTACATATAGTGATCGAGCAGACGGCCGAACAGACCTTGCTGCAAATTTCAGCAGAAGGGTCTGGCAAAGGGAAGGTAATCTCGTCCCAGCAGATGAAGGCCATAAGTGACGCAATGCCACTGGCCCTTCTTCCAAGGGACAGTATTACCAAAACAGTAAGCTTCACTAGGAAGTTCAGGGTTACCCTTGGCAGTAAGGCAGAATGGAACGATTCCACGCTGAACCTACTACTAAGGAACAGTACTATCAAGTGGTACACCGACGGCTCGAAAACGGCGGAGGGGATTGGCGCAGGGGTCGCAGGACCACGCACCAAGCTCTCCATTCCCATGGGAAGTTTTCCTAGCATATTCCAGGCGGAGGTATATGCTATAAGTCGGTGTGTAGAAATAAATCTCCAACGCGACTATCGCAATAAGAGCATCGCCATACTCAGCGATAGTCAGGCAGCACTTAAAGCAATCTCGGCTTTTGAGGTCAAATCGCTACTAGTGCAGGAGTGTATAGAACGGCTGAACAGCCTATCAAGTTTCAACAGTGTGCACCTCATCTGGGTGCCTGGTCACAGGGGTATAGTAGGAAATGAACTTGCTGACGAATTGGCCCGCTCTGCAGCCTCTACAAACATGGTAGGACCAGAACCGTGCGTAGCGGTGGGTCCACATACCATTAAGGAGCTGCTCCGTAGAGAGGAAAGAGCAGGCAGGGAGAGACACTGGCAACACCTCCAAGGCATGCGCCATGCCAAGTTGCTACTGGAGAGCTATAACCTCAGACGGTTTAAAACCGTAATCAATCTCCCGAGGAACAAATTTCGACTTCTGGTCGGGTTCTACACCGGAAATTGCAGGCTTAACAAGCATTTATTTAACATGGGCTTGGTCTCCTCTGCAAACTGCCGGTTCTGCGACATGGAGTCGGAAACCCCAGAACACCTACTAATGGGCTGCACAGCTGTCTGCAGACGTAGAGTCAAGGCCCTGGGATCCATGTTTCCAAACAGGGATCGCATCGCCTCATTGGCGCTAGCTATTTTTGTACCTTTGTTTTCACCTTTTCCACTTTTTCGTTCTACTAAACACTCACGTATTTGTAAAAACTGAAATTTATTTATAAATATTATATGTTGATATCTTATCAACAAACCAAAAAAGAACTGACGCCAAGTACGGGGTGCGGCGAGTGCTTGTCGTCGACGGGGTCGTGCTGCATGGCTTGGCTGTGGACGACGGCCCGCATCATGGCTGCGGGTCACTGAGGGCCGTGCGACAGGGCGTCTTGGGTTTCGATGCAGAAAGGTATGATGCGGCCTGTCGCAGTGTTGGCACACGATATCGGACACGCATTCCTGCGTGTCGTGCGTCTGGGCCAAACAATTCAAACAATGCCCATGTGCTTGGGCCACCTGCTGACGTGGATTGGGTGTCATACCCTTAAAAATGGGGCAGTGCTGCAGCCGGTGCGAACGGCAACAGAGCGGGCAGCGGAGGCGAGGCGGCTCCGAAACTAAAGTAGGCATTGGGCGCGTGGCACGTCGTGGAGCTGTCGGTGCAGTTGTTGCTGGTGTTGTTCGTGGCGCTGCTACGGGGGTAGTCGCAGGGCGCGGCACAGTGACAGCCGAACGCCTGGTTGGCGTGGGTGTAACTGGCATTTCAGCGTCCATAACTACCTGTTTAGAAAAAAGAGCGAGTTTAGTTATGACTCAGTGATATAGATAATGGATCCTTTAAAATGTAACCAACTTTATTTGGTTGGTGGGGGACGTTTTAGTCCACCCATTATTGTATTAGTATATATTGTGGTGATTTATTATATTTGCGGTTTTTTTTTCGGTTTTAGGTTATTAGACGGATATTTTGTTTTCTGCGTGTATATAATATTATTGTACGGATGTTTTATTACTTGCGTTTTCGCTGTTGTCTGCGATTGGTAGGAAGCATAGTTTAACGAGCGGACTGGTTAGCCTACCGGTTCGAGTACGGAGGTCAACTACTCGTATATGACCGTCGGAACCATGATGTAGCTTCTCTATGCAACCAAGCCGCCATTCTGTAGGGGCGAGACAATCGTCATGGATTAGGACAAAATCTCCAAGCTTTGGCGCCTTTTCGGGAGTTTTCCAGCGGTACCTTTTATGAAGGTCCTTTATATACTCCTCCTTCCATCGGCGGCTGAAATCATGATGGAGAATTTTAATTCTTTCCAATCTATTATGTAAGGACAGCGACTCCACGCCTGGCTCTGGTATGGCCAGAATGGGTGCTCCTTTTAGAAAGTGCCCTGGAGTTAGGGCTGTGAGATCTGAGGGATCTTGCGAGAGTGTCGTAAGTGGCCGTGAATTGAGAACGGCTTCAATGCGAATTAATAATGTTGTAAATTCTTCATAATTAAATTTGTAGTTTCCAGCTACTTTTTTAAAGTGGGATTTGAAGCTTTTTACAGCTGATTCCCATAAACCACCCATATGAGGAGCGCTTGGAGGGATAAACTGCCAGTTAATACCTTGGGGTGCGTACTTTTCAGGTGAGACTTGTTTGACAAAATTCACGCACTGTTTTTCTGTGGCTCTTTGAGCTCCTATAAATGTCTTGACATTGTCGCTCATGAGTTTTGACGGAAAACCACGTCGTCCGACGAAGCGAGCAAATGCCGCGAGAAAAGCCTCCTTTGTCAGATTCGTACATAGCTCGAGGTGCACTGCTTTTGTCGTGAAACAGACAAAGACAGCCACATAGCCTTTCATGAGGGTGGGAGACCTTAACATGGATGCCTTTATCTGAAAAGGCCCAGCAAAGTCGACACCTGTAATGGTGAAAGGCAGAGCGAAGTTACAGCGTTCCGGTGGAAGTGCTGCCATAATTTGCGTTCGCATCTTCTGCTTATGCATAGTGCAGATCTTGCACATGAAAATGCATTTCTTTATTTTGGGCTTGAGTCTTGGAATATAAAACTCTTGGCGGACTATTTGTTGCATGAGGCGATGTTCTGCGTGTAGCAATAGCACGTGGACATAGTTAAGGTACAAGGTGGCAAGTTGTCATTTCTCTGGGATAACTATGGGATGACGTTCGTTATACGTCAGGCTTGAATTGGCAAGCCGACCATTCGCACGGAGTACTCCTTTCGTGTCAATGAATGGATTTAAGACTAAGAGTGAGCTCCTTTTATCTATCGGCTTCGATTCTCTTAGTAATGATATTTCTCGGCTGAAGTAACGCGCTTGCGTAGATGCGATAAGAGCGACCTTTGCTTTTTGTAAGTCTAGGTGCGTCACTGTATCGCATTGGGAGTGTAATGAAGTTACTCCCTTAAGTTTAATTTTGAGTCGCTCTATGAACTTGAGCATGTAAGCGATTACCCTGAGTGCTCGGGGATATGAGGAAAATCGCTCCAGGATGTCATTATCCTGCAATGTTGCGTGAAAGGAGTCGATTTTTCGACTTTCTGGGGCAATTATATTGCGCATGGGCGATTGTGGCCAAGAATCAGAAGATTCGGTTAACCATCGGGGGCCATTCCTTGGTGGTGACAAGGTGCAGGGGTTTGCACCCTCTTGTACCTAGATCAGCAGGATTGTCAGCACTGGCTACATGTCGCCAAGTGGCTGATCCTACTAGGTCAAGTATTTGAGACGTTCGGTTTGAAATATACGTCTTCCATGCATGTGGTGGTTTTTCTAACCAGGCGAGTACGATTTCAGAATCGGACCACAGATATAGTTTGTATTTTGCCATGTTTAAATGCATTCGCACCATGGATACTAGTTTGGCTAGTAGTAGCGCTCCACACAGTCGCAATGTCGCTTTGTGTGCGACCATATATATATAGTTGCGCAATATGCCTTTTCAGAAGCGTCACAGAAGCCGTGTAGTTCGACTTTGTGCTCTGGGGCATAATTTACCCATCGTGTAATTTGTATCTGTGGGATATCATTTAGATTGCTCGCAAACTGGGATCACTTTTCTAAACGAAGTGGTTTTACTTGTTCGTCCCAGTTCCATCTAACCATAATTCTTGTATTAGGATTTTGGCTTGTATCATAACTGGCGAAAGCCATCCTGCGGGGTCGAAAAGTTTCGCCACAGAGGATAGAATTTGTCGCTTTGTTATGGCGGATAACGCAGATATTGACTCTGTAGTGTATGAAAACTGGTCAGATATCGCATTCCATTGGATCCCCAGAGTTTTTTTTGTACTTTCCTTTTCGAATTTAAGGAAATTAGTATCTAACAAATTTTCATGTGGTATATTTTTTAAAATATTAGGGTGGTTCGCCGTTATCTTTTTCAACGGAAACCCTGCGGTTTTGAGGGCTTTTACCACTTGTGAGAGTGACTCGTATGCTTGTGGAAGGCTGTGACTTCCAGACAAGATATCGTATACATATGTTTGTGTTTTTAACACTTTGGTTGCCAGAGGAAATTCTGACTTTGTGTTTTCTGCCAGGTTGTGGAGTGTTCGAATGGCTAAATATGGAGCACAGTTGACGCCAAAGGTAACTGTTTTATGTTTATAGTCGCGAAGTGGACTATTGGGAGATTTTCGGAAAATAATTCGCTGAATATCTTAATCGTCTTGATGTACGACTATTTGTCTATACATTTTTTCGACGTCTCCGTTATATACGTATTTGAATATACGCCAATTTAAAATTAGTAGCATTAAATCTGGTTGGAGCGTGGGTCCCGTAAATAGGATATCATTTAGGGAATTCCCCGAGCTAGTAGATCTTGATGCATTAAAAACAACTCTTACTTTAGTTGTTTTTTTGTCTGGCTTTACTACTCCGTGATGAGGCAAGTAAAATGAGTAATATTTGCCATTTATGATTTTTTCGCATGGACTTACTTCCTCCATGTGGTCTAAATGGAGACATTCTTCCAACACACTATCATATACTGGTTTGAGTTCGCCTTTTTTAAGTAGGTTTTTTTCCATACTTTGAAACTGCTGTATTGCAGAGGTGCGAGAGTGACCTAAGGCGATGGTGTTGGGAAATTGTTGGTACGACGTACCGACCATTATCTGATCTAGTAGTTATGGCTTTGTAAAAGTCTTCACAATACTGATCTTCAGGGGTTGTGATTGATATGGGGGGGAGTTCTTCTAACTCCCAAAATTTTTTCAATTGTGAATTGAGGTATTCGTTTGAGATTTCCTCAACCTGAGTGGTCATGGTGGTAACTGGTTCCGAAACTAGTCCACTTAGGATCCACCCAAAAATAGTGTTTTGTGCCAGAAGTGTATTTGAAATTTTCTCAATACCTTCGAGTATTATCTGTGGTATGAGATCGCTGCCTAATAGAAGGTCTATTTGAGCGGGAGTGTTGCAGTTGGGATTTGCTAGCTTTAGGTGTGAAACCTTTTGCCAATGCTTGCTATTTATGTGACAGCTTGGAAGCATATTTGTAAGTTGCGGTAAGACTATAGCTTCTGCTTGTATGTGCTTATCCGCTTGGGGGGAAATTAGGGTAATGGGGCATATTTTATTTGAGTTTTGGACTACTCTTCCGCCCATTCCCGTGATTTCAAAATTGGCTAGTTTTGTTGGCAGTTGTAGCCTATTTTGAGCCCTAGACGCTATGAATGATCGTTATGATCCTTGGTCTATTAAGGCTCTAAGTTTAAACAGCTCTCCTCTTTGTTCGATGGAGACGACTGCTGTGGGTAGTAGTATTCTACTTTAAATTTCGCTGTGTAGCGTTTGGGTTTTTATTGCCTTTGAGCAGCATGGGGCTTCTTGGCAATTTTCGGGATTTAGCACTTCGGGATTTGCTGTTGCAACTAAACCCGTGGCTCTTTTCATAGTTGCGCTCTTTGAAGGTGATCTAGAAAAATTGTTATAATGAAGCATAGAATGATGTCGTTTATGACAATAAACGCAATTAAATTTGCTTTCGCACTCTTTAAGTGTATGCGCATGTGACAAGCAGTTTGTACAAAGTCGTTTTGTTTTTACAAAATTGTTTCGGTCGATAATATTCAATTTTTTTAATCTCTCGCAAGATTTGAGCTTATGCCCTCCTATACATAGTTCGCATGACGTTTGTTTGTACTGGTCGGATGTGAACGTTTGATTTTTGAAGAAGCTTCTATTTAAATTGTTGTTGCTACTGGCTTGGGGTCTGTGGAAGCTTCTATTTAGGTCATGTTGAACGGGTTTTGTTCTGACCATTTTTTTATCTACCCTTTCTGCGATTTCATATTGGGTAGTTAGGAAATCTTTCATTTGTTGCCACGTGGGGCATTTTCTTCGTGATGAGAGCGATTGCTCCCACAAAAGTAACGATTTTCTGGTAAAGCGGCGGTGCATATATTTACCAGTATTGGGTCCCAGCTGTCTGTGGGAATATTTTGTGTCGATAAAACCGACAAACAATTTGAAACAGTGGATTGAAGTTTGATGAATTCTTCACTTGTTTCCCTTTGAATTTTTGGCAAGTTCATTAATATCGATATTTGTTTATCGACCAATATCCTTTCGTTTTCGAATCTTGATTTAAGAGCTTCCCAAGCCAAATTGAAATTATCGTCATTAAGTGCGAACTGTTTTACTATTACGCCTGCTTGACCTTTTGTTTTGTATCGGAGGTGATACAATTTTTGTGCATTTGATAATTTTGGGTGGTTCATGTAAACGGCTGTAAACATGTCCCGGAAGGACGGCCATTGTTCATAACCACCATGAAATATTTCTGTGTCACATGCGGGCACCTTGAGATGGATGCCTGAACTTGCCTCTTGACTTTGTACTTGTGGCAGCTCTACTCGCGGATGTGGAGTAGGTGCAATTGCTTTTATTAGCTTTAGTTGATCGGAAATCATTGCTTTAGTTTCTTCGAACTGGTCTAAGCAGTTCTCATATTTGGCGTAAGCCGAGGACTTAAAATTTTCTGGTAGATCTGTGTCGTCAGATTCTACTATGGCGTCGTATGAAGCTTGGAGACGTGACCAAAAATTGTCAAGATTGTCTTTTTTGATTTCTAATACCGATTCAGAATTGTCCTGAATCGGCGAAGATGAGAATCTAGTGCAGTATCTTATTAAACTGTCACTTTCCGAAATGAATTTTGTGTAAGAAATGTCTCTACCCCTTTTTTGTTTTGTCGCACCTAGCTTGGAGCGTGTAGCTTCTGCAGGTGCACATGGACTTTTCTCGTCCGAAATCATTTTAGGTACTTTTAATAGTTGTAAAGATTTAGATTCTTTTGAATCTGTGCTCATTTAGAAAAAATAGAAAATTAAAAAAGTAAATTTTCTCAATGTATAAATAATAAAATAAGCGATACTTTGTAAATTATAACTGCAGCCGAAACTCTCAATCACTATCTATCTATCTACATAATTATTTTGATATTTTCTTTCTTTACGTTGATTGTGATCTTCTTTCTTCCTCCTTGGTTGCGATCTTCTTTTTTCCACGTTGATTGTAATCTTCTTTCTTCCACGTTGGAATGGCAATTTGCGGATTAATAATTCAGTACTTTTCTCGTAACGACGAATTCATGTACTGGGACAATAACGATTGGGTGTTTTTTTTTTACAGCACTTTTCACGAGCCTTCACGTTGGGCGCCAGATATTTTTTATTTTTATTTCCTTTTAGTTTACTCGGTAGCGACAGTGTTGTCCACTACCCACGAACTATTTAAATAATACTCGACGGTATTGTCGACTACCACAGAATTATGTTATCTTAAATAAACACAATTTGAATTCCGCTCTATAACTGATTTATTAAAATTACATTTCCCTTATTTATGACCTACTATTAATATTGCCGCTACTGCCATTTACGCTGCTTTTCTAAATTTCTGCTAACGCCTAAGCTTGTGTAAGGCATTGCGTTACATCCGCCGGTCACACGGTCGGTGGCTACTGCAAGGTGTTGAATTGCGGTTGTCGGTCATACAGTTCATTGAATCATGCGCGATCAAACTGCATACATTGCAGTTTTGGCAGCTCAAAAAACTAGCTTAGTTAACTTTTGTTAAGCTAAAGCTAAAAACAAACGGATGGACACTTTTAAAAACGAAAACGAACAGTTGAGTAAATGCAATTGAAGATAGCGGCAACAACCGCTAATTGAATTAATTTCGATAAGTTATGTGAACAAAATGATTATTTAAGTAGAACTTTGTACATAAATGAATTTAATAAACTACATATGAGGGCTCAAGCGAGATGTGAGCGTATGTGAAATTTAAAGAAATCGCAGTTTCAGTTGGCATAAAAATTCAAATTCGCATGAAAAACGAAAATTTTACAACAGCGTGGGCATCCCGAAAATCAAAGAACTGAGCAGAACACCAATTTCGCATGGGTTTTTATATATTTTGGTTATAGTTATAAGCAAATATATATGGGAAAATGGAATGATTACAAATCGAAAATATTTGCTTTTAAAACAATTATAGCGACCATTTTTGACCTACAGACTTCAGAAAAGTCAACAAAAAAACATTTTATTATGATCTGACATCTACATCACATAGCACATACAGAAAAATATCCTTTACCTGTGTTGGAAAACCAAGTACTCTCCCAGAACAGTCATCCACTACGGAGTTCATCTGCGTCCATACATTCCGAATTTGTTCTGAAGTGTAGCCTAAATATACCACCACAAAAACTGTGAAGATGATGTAATAAGAGACTTAAATCGATAAAAAACAAGTAAGGAGGTGCTAAATTCGGGTGTAACCAAATATTTTATTTTCTTGCAACTTGCGAGGGTTGAAGCAGGGAAAATATTTTCAGGCGTTGGGTAATACTTTCAATATTCATTGTTCGACGAAATCGTGAATGGATTACAATAAAATTTTGTATACTAGAAGTCCCCACCACGCCATGCTGTGGCTAAGGTATAATTAAATTATATTGAGTAAGCAGTTTAATTTAGTAAAATGTTATTATCAAAACAAATTTCAGCATATTTTTCTGTCTATATAGCTCAGTTACCGAGCCAGTTATGATTTAAATAATTATTTTGTGCGACTGGTAAAATACGGGCAATTAATTAACTTTGTGCGTGTACAATAGTGCTGAAATTGGCTGGAAGGTTAGGGCATTTCGTATTTGGTTGCAGTTAGTATATGAAATCTAACTTCTATTCTTAAATCTAACTCATAGTATACATATTTTATTTTATTAAATACTTACATTAAAATGAAATCATCACTGGTATTATTAATATTACCGTCAAAGTTGGTACATTTAATTGTGGCGAGTAATTTTCAAAAAATAGTGCGATAGAATTTAATTAAGTAACCACATTTCTGCAAAACGGTGCTCTTTCAATATAGTTTTTGGCTGTGAATGATGATGACATTCGTTACGCGCGTTTTTTAAAATATGCAAAATTAAATGTATTTTTCCAATCTTCCTGAGACATTTTCTTAATATTTTTTCCGTAGGAACCTTCTACAGAGTATTAGAAAGCTACACAAAAAAAAAACAGCCAAATCGGTTTAGCCGTTCTCAAGTTATGGCGTGACAACGGAAAACGGGTTTCATTTTTATATATATAGATTATTAATTTACATTATAGGACATAGAACATAGACTCACTTAGCTTTATTGTTATATTTTACTTCGCTTCCGCTAAAGTTACATTCAAATCCTCCTCCAATGTGATATAAAATCATCCGAAGAGAAAACGTCAACCAGAGGATCGGAATTCATTGTATTTAAGGTTAAGACCAATATCTAGATTAACTCCATTAATATATCACGCTAAACCTTTAGGATAATTATACAATTTTTAATACAATTTCTTCACTTAATTTCATTAAAAAATAACACATTTTGACCAACCTACGCGGATTAAAGTCCGATTGAAAGTCGGTGGCTTGCTGCATTAATCTTTGACATTGCTTAGGTATACCTGAGAACTTATTTTCAAGCAGCTTTATAAAAATATAACTCATACATTTTACCGACATATTCAGCATAGGCTATCTATCTATATCTGCCAATACCTCATATACCTACTTATACTGTTATATTACGAACAGAGAAAGAAGATCTCCGAGTTTCATTAACATACCCACATACCATCACCAATATATGATAAAGTCAACCGGATGTATTAAAAGACTGATATAAGTTATATATATTCAATTTCATTAACTTAACTCACATATTGGCTGATATTTGCGGTATAAAGTCAGCCGGAAGTTCGAAAATTTTTCTATTAGGTATATGGGGACTAAGGGAGTTATTGATCCGATTCAACCAAGTTTTGGCATACGGGTATATACATAATGACCAACATTTTCGATAAAAATTTCGCAATAAGAAGTTGGGTTCATGGGGGTTTGCAAAATGTTGGTCCAAAGGGGATAATTATTGGTTATAAGCTGGCAATTCTCAAAGACAATATTCTTGCAAAGTTCTATCCCGATACAAATTAAGCATATACTAGAAAGTGAAAGAATCGGATGGAATTTAAAATTGTATTACGTGACAAGTAGGCGTGGTTGTAGTCCGATTTCGTCCATTTTCGCACTGCGACATAAAAATAATTGAATAATGCTACGAACTTGGTTGAAATCGGTAGAGCAGGTCGTGCCTATAAAGCCCTCTCCCGTGATCTGAGTCCTAGCAGTTTTTAACAGAGCCGTTATATGGGAAGTGGGAGGGGTTATAATCCGATTTCATCCATTTTTACGACGACGGTAGGGATGCTTAAGTGATATGTTGTGAGCGAATTTGAATATTTTGCCTTAAGGGGCTTAAGAGTTATGTACATTAAACCTCTAAGAGGGTGGGCCACGCCGAATATTTTAAATTTTTGGCCCTACAGATGCCCTATACACACAGATGCCCTCTACTATACTACAATTCCCTGGGCTTAATTTACTGTTTTATGTCTTAATTTTGAGTTGAGTTATGGCACTTAATAGATTTTCATTTAATGGTATTTTGTAAGCGTGGCGGTGGTCCGATTAGGACCATCTACGAACTCTCACTTGTTTGCCAAAGAACACATGTACCAAGTTTCATTGTGATACTTCGATTTTTACTTAAGTTACAGCTTCCACAGGCAGACATACGGATTTTAGCTCGTCACGTCATCATGATCATTCATATATACATAACCCTATGTCTATCTCGATTAGTTTTAGGTGATACAAAGAACCGTTAGGTGAAATAACTATTATATACTACTATACTATATCAACACGTTGCAAGAGTATAATAAGGCAGAGTTATTCACATCACGGTTTAAGCAATGAAATTTTCTGAATTCTGATGTTCGAATGTCCCATCAAAGAAAACCACATGTAAAATGTTCTTCTTTCTACAGTTAGGAAGATCGACTTTGCTGCTTTCATTACGTGAAAGGTTTGTTTGACGAAATCGGTATTTCTTGTTGTTCATGCGACTTCTAATCCCGCGACAACTAAGTGCCGTTTCACACAGGGATTCAAAAGAGTCTCATACCAGTTTATTGTGGGCGAGGGGACGAGGAGGAAAGACGAAGGGACCGTGCCACTCGTGTTCAGGTGGCACGCTTTGTGTTCTTGTTCGTAACAGCTCGCTGCTACCCTTTTCAGCATTCCTTTTCACTTTCAAATTCTTTGAATGGTTGCAAGAGCGCTCGGTTTCAAATGAATTCGATCGCAAATTTGAGTTCTGTTATCTATTTTTGTATGTAATATGCAAATACGTATGCATAGAATAATAGAAATATTATGACAAATTGTAAATAAGGAGAAAATTAAGATATAGATTATGGAGTAAAGAAATTATGAATTTTTAATACGGAGTAAAGAAATTATGAGTTTTTAATACTTAAAGATTAGGAAATTCCTATTATAAATTTGGCCTTGAAAATATTAGTTGCGGATATTCAATACATTCTTGTGGATTAGGGAATTCCCGTCTTTAGTATTTCTTTGAAACTATTTAGCGGGTAGGTACTTGTATTATGCATATTGTTCTACCATATTCATGGTAATTCATTGCAAGCAAAATGTGTGACCATCATCTCAACATACAAATGAAATACGCAGCACGCAGTGTTGCGCGGTGTTGCGCAGTCGAACCGCACAAATATTTACGAAAATTTTGTGAAAAGGAATGCAGAAAAACTAGACTCGAGTTGCTGGACTCTTTTTGACCGTGTGAATGCCCAGAGCGACACCAAAAGAAAATTTGAAAAAACTCAGACTCTTTTGAATCCCTGTCTGAAACGGCACTAAGCTCAGAACCCGCCGTACAACATCATACAACACAACAAAACACAATGCAACATCATACACCACCTACAACACACCATATCACCCACCAACACAACCATATACTTGTACAACTAACCAACCACACTATACACCGACACTTCAATCATCATCTTTTCACCACCCAAATAAACAAAATGGATTGTTCAGACCAGAATGGTTCTCTTTCGTTTCTCGACACCAGTTCGTAAAGGAAAAAGCGTAGCAGCGAAATTTGTCCGGAAGTGCCCCAAAATCAAGTGTATTTAACCTTAAAGAATTTAAAATATTATAATATATAAAAGTGAAATTTTATATCAAATCAAAATCAAGTGTATTTAACCTTAAAGAATTTAAAATATTATAATATATAAAAGTGAAATTTTATATCAAATCAAAGTCAAGTGTATTTAACATTAAATAATTTAAAATATTATATTATATTTAAGTGAAATTGTATTTCGGAAACAATAAAAGCAAAGTGAGTAACTAAATGGTCCTTCGAGCCTCTTTGAAAGGCACCTATAAAAAAAAAAATAAAATAAAAAAGTGAAATCTTTTCAAAACATAAGTACTAATATACATACTATACTAAGTGGTTAAATTAAATTACAACAAACGGGCGCGAAACCAACTAAAATATTTAAAAAAGAAAAAAAAAAGACTTAAAAATTAAAAACGGGCGCTATTTAACACAAACTAAAAAACAAAATCAACATAAAGCACGGGAACTTAATGCACCAAGCACGCAGAGGAGGACAGTAACGCACAGGAAAAACGCCGGAGACAAGAACAAAAAACCCATAATAAAAAAAGAAGAGAAAGGAAGTATTGCTACCCATAAACCCTTGACGGAAAAAAAAGTGAGTCCATTCCGATTTAATTTGCAAATAGAGACATTTTATGCGCATATGTACATATGTATGTTAGTTACAGTTTTATCGGTATTTCGGTGGAAATAAATAACCGAACGATATAACTGAAAAAGAACAAAAATATATATATATATAAATATTATACGGTACCTGCATAAGCTTATTTCGTGCCTCCAAACACACCGTTATATTCTTAAAAAAAATAAAAAAATGTCACAGTCAAGTATTCCTACTTGCGATATTTTCAGCGGTACCCTTTGGGCTAATAAAGCAACAAGCAGGATCGCTTATAACGCATAAGCAAAGGCTACCAAAAACTCATATATATTACAGAAATATATACATACATATGTGCAAATACCTATAATTTAAATACAAAATTTTTGGGCTTTAAAACTTTGCCGCGAAAAATATTAACCGCAAGTAACATCCTTTTAACAACATACATATATGCATACATAATCATATGGTACATACATAAATTAACTACTTCTAAAAGTTCAAATAAAAATAAAAAAATTACTGTTGTTCAAATACCTGCCTGCTTAAATCGTGTCTCCAAACACACCACTAAAAAAGTACAAAAAATTTTATAAGTCAAGTTCATCGACTTGCACACTTTCCAGCGATACCTCTTGGGCCGATAAAGCAACAAGCAGGATCGCTTAGAACATATAAGCAAAGGCAGAAAGAAAAAAAAAACAACAATAACATTATCGGCATTTATGTATGTACACATATTTTCTTAAACATTGGCATATTTCCCGCGCTACATATATACCGCAACCCAACCTTTTTGCTCTTCTCATTTCTCTTGTATATTCTCTTAAAAAATATACATAAAAAGTAATATATTTACCAATATATATATATATATAAATATAGGCACTCTCAGCAAAACTTTACAAAAACGCGTTACATGTATGCATGTACATATATGTATATGTCACATGTCAATATAAGTAAAAAGTATACGGTCAAAACGGATTAGCATATACAAACATATGAAAATTAAAATTAACATACATAGGTATGCAGATATATATACATTTGTTGTTAAGAACAATTTTATTTTCGCGTTCCTTTTAAACAAATGTATATAGATACATATTATATAATAAAAACGAATATACATACATACAAAATATACTAATTATTCGCGAGTGAAACGAATACCCAGTAAGCAATTTCGGCAATTTTTAATATAATAATAATACGGACATTAATTTTAATAAAATAAATTGACTTGTCCGATAAAAAAAAAAATTACAACAGACTAATTTTACAATTATTTTCAAAAACAAAAAAAAAAAATTTTTAACTACAGCTTTGGGCAGCAAACTAAAATTTTTTTTACTACAACCGTTTTATAGCAAATATTTAATACAAAACTATTTTAATAGCTAGCTAATAGCTTTCAATTTAATTCAAAGAGTTATAAATGCAATCTGATAAATCAAAAGACGTTAAACCACGAACACCTCTATCATAAGAAATTCCAAAAATGGCTGATGATGATAAAGCACAAGGCACACCCGCAGAAGCTACACGCTCAAAGCAGGGTGCAAAACAAAAAAGAACCAAAGACAATTCACTGTCAAGGTTCATAACTGAAAGTGACAGTTTTATTAGATACTGCACACGGTTTTCGGCTTCGCCTATTAACGACAATACAGAATCAATCCTAAATTTAAAAATTCAAAGCATAGATAATATATGGGCACGCGTTCTGACAGCGTACGATACAATATTAGATACTGACGACGCTGAACTTCCAGAGAACATTAAAACTTCGGCGTCAGTGAAATATGAAAACTGCCTCGATCAGTACGAAACTACGAAGGCAATGATATTAGACCAAATAAATTTATTAAGGCCACCATCCCTTCCGGGACATGTTCACTGCCGTGTATATCAACCATCCTAAACTTTCACGAGCACAAAAGCTGTACCATCTCAGGTACAAAACAAAAGGGGAAGCAGGCAGTATTGTCAAGCGTTTCGCTTTGAATGACGAAAATTTTAATCTGGCTTGGGATGCACTGGTCGAAAGATACGAAAACGAAAGAGTATTGGTAGATAACCAAATAACTATTTTAATGAATTTACCAAAAATTCAACAAGAAACCAGCCAAGAATTTCAAAAACTATACTCTACAGTGACTTATTGCTTATCTGTGTTAGAAACACAAAATGTATCCACAGAATCGTGGGACCCTATCCCAGTAAATATTTGCGCAGCGACACTACCTGATGCTGCTTTGCTAAGATGGGAGCAATCACTAGTGGCAAGAAAGAAATCGCCAAAATGGCATCAAATGAAAGAATTTTTAAAAACTCGGTACGAAATAGCTGAGCGAGTAGATAAAAAGGTAGTTAAGCCAAAAGGTCATCAAAATGACTCAAATAAAAACTTTTATAAACCCCAATTTAAACATGTAAGCGACTACTCTTAGTGCTTTTGGCAATGATGAAAATCGATGTAATATATCATCTTCATCAGGAGTGATATGAAAGTTTTTAATTCTCCAAATTTCAGGAGCTATTATATTGCGAGCGGGAGACTTTGGCCAGACTTCTTGTGATTCTGTTAACCACGTAGGACCGTTCCACCAGAGTGTAGTGCTGGTGAGATGAAGTGGTTTGCAGCCTCTTGTCCCAAGATCCGCTGGATTATCTGCACTTGCAACATGTTGCCATTGTGCTGGGCCAACTAAGTCTAATATTTGAGATATACGGTTAGATATATAAGTCTTCCAGGTATATGGTGGTTTTTCTAGCCATGCTAAAACTATTTCTGAATCTGACCAAAGGTACATTTTGTGATTGGTTAATTTCAGATGGGTTTGGACAATTGAGACTAGTTTTGATAACAGAAGTGCACCATTCAGTTCGAGCCGTGGCAGGCTTAGTGTCTTCAGGGAAGCAACTTTGGCTTTGGCTACTAAAAGACGTGAAGATATTTTGTTATCATATTCAGTGCGTACGTAAACTGTTGCACAATAGGCCTTTTCAGAGGCATCACAGAAGCCATGTTATTCTACATTATAGTCAGGTGCGAAATTTACCCATCGAGGAATTCGAATTTCCGAGATGGTATGTAGATTGTTTGTAAATTGAACCCACTTTGTTAAACGTATGGGTTTTACTTGCTCATCCCATTCAGTGCCGTCTTGCCACAGTTCTTGAATGAGGATTTTTGCTTGAATCATTATTGGCGAAAGCCATCCTGCGGGGTCGAAAAGTTTTGCCACCGAGGAAAGTATTTGACGTTTGGTTATGGCGGATATTGCGGATATTGACTCAATTGTATATGAGAATTGATCTGTTATCCAAAGGTAACTGTTTTAAGTTTGTAGTCGCTGATTGGACTATTACTTGATTTTCGGAAGACTATCCGCTGGAAATCTTGGTCATCTTTATGTACTAAAATTTGTCTATACAGTTTCTCTACATCTCCATTGAGATCATATTTAAACATGCGCCAATTTAGTATTAGCAGCATGAGATCAGGTTGTAATGTTGGCCCTGTGTATAGTACATCATAAAAAGATAAATATCTACCTTTAGATAGTTTTTCATATGGTACAGCTTCTTCCATATGATTGAGGTCAAGATATTCATCCATCACGTCATCATATGCTGATTTAAGCTCGCTTTTCTTTATCAAGCTTTTTTCTAAGCTTAGGAATTGCTGGACTGCTAATATTCTCGAGTGGCCTAGAGCTATCGTTTCTGGAAAGGTGGGCTTGAATGGGAGTCGCACAACATAACGACCATGTTCGTTTCTTGTTGTTGTGGACTAGTAATAGGCTTCGCATGCCAGGTCTTCTTCTGAAGGTTTTGTGATTTGGGGTAGTTCTTCTACTTCTCAGAATTTTTTGAGTTGATTATTTAAATATTCGTTTGAAATATTTTCAACTTGAGTTGTGCAGGAGTTAATTTTTTCTGTGACTTGGCCACTTAATATCCATCCAAAGATTGTGTTTTGGGCTAACAATTTATTAGAGATTTTCTCTATACCTTCAAGAATTATTTGAGGTATGAAGTCGCTGCCCAATAATATGTCGATTTGTGATGGGGTATGGCAGTTGGGATCTGCTAATTTGAGATATGAGCATTTTTCCCACTGTTTTTTATTTACTTCATAGCTTGGAAGCAAATTAGTGAACTGCGGTAGAACAATGGCTTGTGCATCTATTCGTATATCCGCGTTTGGAGAGACTATGGTGATTGGGCAAACTTTATTTGAATTTTGTATAATTCTTCCGCCCATTCCCGAAATTTGGAAGCTAGAATTTTTGACTGGCAATTTTAGCCGATTCTGAGCTTTTGATGATATAAAGGATCTTTGAGAGCCTTGATCTATTAATGCTTTTAATTTGAATAAATCTCCTTTATGTTCTATAGCAATGACCGCTGTGGGTAAAAGAATTTTGCTTTCATTCTCTGAATGAAGCGCTTGAACTTTTGCTGCTTTTGAGCAACATGGGTGTTCCTCTTTATTTTCGGGACTCGGGATTTCGGGATTACCTGATTTGGTTGTCGCGACTAGGCCCGAGGTTTTATGTATATGATTTTGCTTCATATTTGTAAAATTGGTTATGTGAAGCAATGAGTGATGTCGTCGTTGACAGTACACACAACTGAATTTGCTTTCACAGTCTTTTGTCCCGTGAGAGTTGGACAGACAGTTGATGCAAAGTTTATGTTGTCGGACAAGATTGTTTCTATCTGAAACGGATATTTTTTTAAATTTCTCGCAAGATCTTATATTATGTCCTCCTTTACTGAAATTTATCCAAAGAATCAAACAAAAGGTTAAAGGAATAACAAATGATCCTTCCGTACAACTAACGCATTCCGACATGCAACATGCCAAGGTCATCCTAATTACATATACACAAACTCGCTATTTCATTCGGGAGAAATCAAAGTTAATCGAAAGACGACCCCTCGATAAGGGAAGTTCACTTCTCGTTTTAAATCCTTTTTTGAACACTAAAGGATTAATCCGGGCACATGGAAGACTAGTGAATTCCAGCCTTAGTTATAACGAACGACATCCCATTATAATTCCCGAGAAATCCCGTTTTACTTATTTACTCTTAATATATCTTCACCAACTTACACTACATGGTGAGCATCGCTTGATGCAACAAATGGTCCGACTAGAATTTTATATACCGCGCCTAAAGCCACAAATTAAAAGAACGATTTTTATGTGTAAACAATGCACATTGTACAAGCACAAAATACGCACGCAGATCATGGCAGCTTTGCCACCTGAACGCTGCAATTTTGCTCTTCCCTTTACCATTACTGGGGTCGATTTTGCTGGACCTTTCCAGATAAAGGCCTCTATGTTAAGGTCTTCCTCATTCAGAAAAGGGTATGTGGCTGTCTTTGTATGTTTCACGACAAAGGCAGTACACCTCGAGCTATGTTCGGACCTGTCTACTGCGTCTTTTCTCGCAGCATTTGCACGCTTTGTCGGGCGACGCGGATTTCTATCAAAAATTATGAGCGACAATGGGAAAAACTTTATCGGAGCTCAAAGAGCCACAGAGAAAGAGGTTGTAAAATTTACTAAAGAAGTCTCCCCAGAAATTGTTAAAAAATATGCATCTCACCACTCTCGCAAGATCCCTCCGATTTCACAGCTCTTACACCTGAACATTTCCTCAGAGGAGCTCCACTTCTCGCCATACCTGAGGCAGAAGGAGACTCACTCAATTTAATAGACCGATGGGAAAAAATTAAGATACTTCATCATGAATTCAGCCATAGACGGAAGGAAGATTACCTTAAAGATCTCCATAAGAGACATCGGTGGAAAACGATCCAGAAGGAACCAAATACGGGCGAATGCGTCATCATACATGATGAATGCCTTCCTGCAACAGAATGGCGACTAGGCCGCATTAAAAAGGTCCATCGGGGACGAGATGGTCACATAAGAATAGTAGACGTACGAACCCAAACTGGTATACTAACTCGACCATTAGTAAAATTGTGTTTTCTTCCGAACACCGAAGAACCGATTACACAAACCCTACCAAGACAAGCGCATAAATAAAATCAAAACCGACAATTATTTCGTTTAACTCGAAATACTACCGTTTTATAATCCGTACATGCAAATCTAACACTAACAAGCGCGATTAAAAATTAACCACAACATATATAGTCACATATACATATACATATATATAATATATATATATATATTTTTCAAACCAAGTAGCAAATATCATAATTCAAAATTATGAGCCAAACAATATTTTAATATATTCCTATTCCAATAGAAATGGACGTAGAAGATATACACAGCGCTCCCAAGACTGTGAGGTCCGTAATTGCTGCGCCTAGAGCATCTGGTCCACCCATCGCAGCACCAAGGATGCAAAGCGCCACGGCACCACACAGCCAATCATCTGCAGCAGCAGTCAGGGATGCAAACGAGGAGCAGTTTGATGAGCATCTGCCTCCACGATGCAGTCTATGCCATCGACCTCACGTCCTGAAGCGGTGCACCATCTTCAAAAGCATGAAGCCCGCTCAACGCCAACAGATCGCCAGAGCCCACGGACACTGTATGACTTGCTTGGCAGATAGTCACTCCACCTTTGAGTGAATAACCGACGGATCGTGTCAATATTGCCAACGACCGCATCATACTCTGTTCCATCGATTCCCTCGACGAGCAAATCCGTCCACCACGCAGACCAGTCACCGGCACAGACAACAAGGGAATCCCGTCCAGCGCCAAAGAATACATCGCCCGAAGCTATCCAGAGGGGCACGCTCGCGGCCACCTCCACCACCCTATGGTCATCGCAACCAGCGGCAAAGATCAACCGGATTGAACGCCGTAGTGAGCACTCAGCAACAGTTGCAGAGACTTCTAGGCAATTAATTCGCCTAGGGGGGCCGGGATTTTCATGCGACTTCTAATCCCGCGACAACTAAGCTCACAACCCACCGTACAACATCATACAACAGAACATAACACAATGCAACATCATACACCACCTACAACACACCATATCACCCACCAACACAACCATATACTTGTACAACTAACCAACCACACTATACACCGACACTTCAATCATCATTTTTTCATCACCCAAATAAACAAAAAGGATTGTTCAGACCAGAATGGTTCTCTTTCGTTTCTCAACACCAGTTCGTAAAGGAAAAACGTAGCAGCGAAATTTGTCCGGAAGTGCCCCAAAATCAAGTGTATTTAACCTTAAAGAATTTAAAATATTATAATATATAAAAGTGAAATTTTATATCAAATCAAAATCAAGTGTATTTAACCTTAAAGAATTTAAAATATTATAATATATAAAAGTGCCATTTTATATCAAATCAAAGTCAAGTGTATTTAATATTAAATAATTTAAAATATTATATTATATTTAAGTGAAATTGTATTTCGGAAACAATAAAAGCAAAGTGAGTAACTACTTGTTATTCAACTGAATAGCGCATTTTTATTGATAGCTCAACAAAAAGTCTTTAAGCTGTTTTACTGCGCATTGCGAACAAATTCCCACCTATTCGATTGGGGGTATACTAACTCCTGTTATTTTTGGATGTAGGTTAGTAGGAATGATGCTGCTCACAACCGCCAAAACCATTGGGTACCGATTACGAAGTGGGAAAATGCTATATTAAAGGGGAAGCAACTGTCGATCCTAAAACTATATTAATAATTATAACTATATTAAGAGCCATCGAATTCTGGGACCGACTTAACTGCTTCCAGCCCTTCGTGACATCGTCTATAATTTTTATTGGCTCGTAGGTCTTGATATCGGGGGCTGTCACAGTTTTGGATTGGTTTGTAAGCTGCTCTATCCTGCTTCGAATTCTTTTCTTTGACCTGCATTGTGGCGGTAACGGCCGCATATATAATACCTTGAAACTGCTGTTCATTCATATCTTGCCCGCGTTTGATTCGTTATTTTAAGTCGACAGTTACACAGTCATACAGCTACAGTCAATACAAATACTACAAAAGAGTCGATATATGGCGGATATGAAAAGGGGTTTCACTTACATAATTATATTGATATTTTCTTTCTTCTACGTTGATTGTGATCTTCTTTCTTCCTCCTTGGTTGCGATCTTCTTTTTTTCCACGTTGATTGTAATCTTCTTTCTTCCACGTTGGAATGTGTGAACGACGAATTCATGTACTGGGACAATAACTATGGGGTGTTTTTTTTTTGACAGCACTTTTCACGAGCCTTCACGTTGGGCGCCAGTTATTTTTTATTATACTCTCGCAACCTGTTGCTACAGAGTATAATAGTTTTGTTCACCTAACGGTTGTTTGTATCACCTAAAACTAATCGAGTTAGATATAGGGTTATATATATATAAATGATCAGGATGAAGAGACGAGTTGAAATCCGGGTGACTGTCTGTCCGTCCGTCCGTGCAAGCTCTAACTTGAGTAAAAATTGAGATATCTTTATGAAACTTGGTAGACATGTGTCTTGCTACCGTAAGACGGTTGGTATGGCAGATGCTCAATCGGAACACTGCCACGCCCACAAAACGCCATTAATCAAAAACAAATTAATTGCCATAACTAAGCTCCGCAATAAGATATAAGACTGTTATTTGGTACACAGGATCACATTAGGGAGGGGCATCTGCAGTTAAAACTTTTTTTTAAAAAAGTTACCCACGAACTATTTAAATAATACTCGACGGTATTGTCGACTGCCACAGAATTATGTTATCTTAAATAAACACAATTTGAATTCCGCTCTATTACTGATTAATTAAAATTACATTTCCCATATTTATGACCTACTATTAATATTGCCGCTACTGCAATTGCGCTGCTTTTCTAAATTTCTGCTGACGCCTAAGCTTGTGTAAGGCATTGCGTTACATCCGCCGGTCACACGGTCGGTGGCTACTGCAAGGTGTTGAATTGCGGTTGTCGGACATACAGTTCATTTGAATCATGCGCGATCAAACTGCATACATTGCAGTTTTGGCAGCTCAAAAAACTAGCTTATATATATATCTATAATATCATACCATGTCGATATAGGTAAATATGCGGCATATTTTTAAGCATTTTAAATAACTTATTAATGGGCAAACTGAAAATTCAATTTAACTATGAGTGGAAGAAATTACTATTGTAACAAAATTTGATACTATAAGTACAATAATAATAATTTATATAATCAAAAAAGAAAAACTTATCATTGCCATACAAGTGATAATAATTCATTTAAACAATAAAGTAAAATTTATCATTGTACTTATATCAAGAAATTTTACTAGTGCTCTAATTTAAGTATAGATATATTTAATCACAAATTTTATTTACGTTTTATATATCAGCAATTAATGCTGGATATATGTACAATAGTTTATTACAACTTTTGACATACAAAATTACCATATTATTATATAGTTCTTAGTTTAGTTTTTAAATATATAGACTTCTATAATAAATTATTTTTTGAAGTCGCAATATCTTTATAGTATAAAATACCGTAGGCATATCATATAGCTGTCTCTGTATTTCAGCATGTAGCGATTATAATATGTACAATATTTTACATATAACTCTTAACATAAATAAATTACCACATTGTTATATAGTTCTAAATTTAGTTTTTAAATATATAGACTCCTAAAATAAGTTATTTGTTGAAGTTGCAATATCCTTATAGTATAAAACATTTTATAAGGGTATAAAATACGGTAGATATATTTCTTTTTTAAAAAGAAACATAAAATTAGCTTGCGCAACACTGTTATGCAATACTCAATAGCAATACTGGCATTTGAATTTATTAACAACTTTTAGTCAAACGCATTAATACACACCTGCTTATTGATAAAAATTCTGGTGTGAGCAGTTTTATCAGGAGCAATATTAAATATTCATTATTTTACGAAGATTGTATTGCAAAATTATTAACATTGCCCTTAGTTTCGTTGAATAAGCATTTTCTGCATCCCGTTATTTGACATGGTTGCTTAATTGCACCTTACATTTTTCTGTGGTGAATATTTATTAAGTTACCACAGTTAAAAAAAGGCATAAATATTTATCGTAATTATTCTGAAATTTGCCAATAATAGCCGCTTTTTTAAGAACATGTATTAAAATAAACTTATTTTATTTTGAAAACATATTAAAGTTTTACATATAATCAATATTTTTTGGACAACTTTTTCATAAATTAAGAGAAAATAGCAAGATGCAACCATTTTCCGGTTAAAAGTCGGCCATCTTGGCTATCAATAGAAACTCAACCCCTAGGCGGACTTGACGTTTCTCCATGGACCCCTCTCAGCTGTAGCATTGTTTACATTCATCAGCTGATTCTTTCTCTACTCCCCCTTTACGATGGTGTTCACTACGCGGGATCTGGCAAACGGATTTTTTCACGTTCCCGTGAATACAGATTCAAAACGGTACACATCTTTTGTAACATATAGAGGGCAATATGAGTTTAACTTCGTCCCATTTGGACTTTCTAATTCACCAGGCATATTTTGACGATACATTGCATTAATATTCCGAGATTTGAAACAGCAAGGTATTGTCATTTATATGGATGAAATTATGATCCCTGGGCAGACCAATGAAGAAAGCATTGAAAATTTACGGATTTATGAAAAAGACTCAGACGCAAATACACACGGATGCTTCAATTTATGGCTATGGTGCCGTGTTACTTCAGAAAGTAAGAAAACTACTCCGGCGTAGGAGAAATACAACTCCTTTGAGCTTGAAGTGTTACCGATCATTCAAGCATTAAAGCAATAACGTGTGTGAGTGTGAGGTGAGAAATTCCGGATTGCAATAGATTGTAATACATTTACGATGGCGATTAAGAAACGTGACGTACCCTTACGAGTAGCTTGTTGGGCTAAGTACATAGCACTTATTAATTATTTATTTTATTATCATTGAACATAGGAAATTCAAGAATGCGACATGTTGACGATTTATTCGCGCATCGATTGAGAGGGTATTCTAAACCAGAAATTTAAACAAATCGAATTTTAATAATTCAATAGCTTAGAATTGCCAAAATATCTCCCTAAAGGATTTTTAAACTTCATAATTTCCGAAGCTATAGCCGTTTTAGTGTCGTGGCAAGTTATACGTACTATTCTATCAGTTACGCTGCCTGAAATTTAACGCAAAACATTAAATGCGTTTTCGACGTAGAAATCGTTTTATATTCCAAAAATTGCAACAAAATTAGGTAGAGCTATCAAAAATTGTATTGAGAAAAAAACAGGTAAGAAAGAAGGTTTCTTCTCACCGATAGACAAAGAAGATAGACCATTACAAACTTATTATATAGATCATGTAGGACCACTAGAGATGACTAATAAAATATACCAACATTCAACAATTGAAGGAACGAAATTAAAAACCCTCGCTTATTTATTTGCATATTCTAATCTCACAATATTTTTCATTAACATGAATAAAGAAAACTCAAACATATTTTATATTATTAAAAAAATAAACAAAAAATTAAATTTTTGCGACAATACTTTGTAATCACGTTAAACACACAATCGTAGAATGATCGGGACAAATGTAATAATTACACTCGTTGCACATTCTACGTGTTCTTCTATTACCGGCTCTTCCGCAGTCATGGCAACGCCCGATATATTTATTTCCTATTGAATCTGAAACTGATTTACTGTTTGTGAAGTATTCAGAAAGTCTCTAATTTTGAACGATAGGCTTCCAAGTAACGCGGTTACATTTAATATTTGATGAGTCAACGGTTTTATCGAAGTCAAAGCCAAATCTACGAGGAAATCCCGGCGTCGAACGGGTCTAAAGTTTTTATTTGCTGTATAGCGCGTTGAGGGCGCTGATGTTTATAAGATCATAGAACATAGTCATTGGTCATCTTTTGGAATTCTTCGACGTATCCTAAAGTGAACACACATTATCTATGAGATCCACACCATTTTTTGTACGATCGTAGTATGTTACTATTTCTGGCTTTTGTTTGTCTCCAGTATTGGCGTCAATTTTATCATCGTTGTGCATTGATGACATAGCTATTGAAAACCAAATTTCATAGAGTATACCAGATTTTAGAGAAGAAAACCAATTGTTCATAACGTAACGTTTATATGTTTGCCCAAAACCGGGTTAATCATTCTCATCGCGATATCACTTTTCTCATTGCTTGAGCGAAACGGTCCTTCAGGTTGTTGGCCGGCGTAAATTTTCAAGTTATATGTGTATGGGTAGATAAGATCCACTGGAGCAAAAATTTTCAGTTCGTACTTGGCTAGTTTACTTCGAATGTACTGTCGAAATGAACAGTCAAAAGTTGTTCATTCAAGTCATTTCAGGAATATAAAACTTTTGAAATTTTTCGAGAACAAATCCAAATTTTGACTAATCGAGGCCAATTTATCAATTTTTACTCGATATTCAGGGTTCGTTATATCATTAATACGGGTAAACGCCTTTCGAATCTTAAAAAGTATTATAAAAAACTATTATACTCTGTAGCAAAACGTTGAGAGAGTATAATAACATAAAATTTAAAAACGAAATCAAAAAAGCGCTTATCTCAAAATTCATTCCAGTTTCTTCAGCCTCACTTCACAATACTCTTCTTGTTTTGATGCTACTTTCTGCCATTTTTATACTTTCGCAACATGTTGCTACAGAGTATAATAGTATTGTTCACCTAACGGTTGTTTGTATCACCTAATCGAGTTAGATATAGGGTTATGTATATATAAATGATCAGGATGAAGAGACGAGTTGCAATCCGGGTGACTGTCTGTCCGTCCGTCCGTCTCTCCGTCCGTGCAAGCTGTAACTTGAGCAACTATGTTTCTTGGTACAGTACGACGGTTGGTATTGCAGATGGGCGTAATCGGACCACTGCCACGCCCACAAAACGCCATTAATCAAAAACAAATAAATTGTCATAACTAAGCTCCGCAATAAGATACAAGACTGTTATTTGGTACACGAGATTACATTAGGGAGAGGCATCTGCAGTTAAAATTTTATTTTTAAGTGGGCGTGGTCCCGCCCCTAATAGGTTTAATGTGCATATCTGCTAAACTACTAAAGCTATAATAACAAAATTCACTGGAAGCAAATGTTTTTAGCACCTCTACCTACGGTGTAAAAATGTGTGAAATCGGGTGACAACCCCGCCCACTCCCCATGTAACGGTACTGTTAAAAACTACTAAAAGCGCGATAAATCAAGCACTAAACACGGCAGAGACATTAAACTTTATCTCAGGGATGGTATGAGATGACTTTTTAGGAACCGCGTTCAAAATTAGACAGTGGGAGTTACACCGCCCACTTTTAGGTGAAAACCCATATCTTAAGATCTTTTTAACCGATTTCCAATTTGGTACATAACATTCTATTTATATTTCTATGTTATGGTGCGAAAATGGGCGAAATCGGATTACAATCACGCCTATTTTCCATATGACACCATTTTAAATTTCACTTGATTCTTTCACTTTCCACTATGCAAATCAAGCAACAATGATTATATCGGCGTAAAACTTTGCGTGAATAATACGTTTAAATTATGCCACCTTGTGACCAAAAATTCTCTAAATCGAACCAAAACTGTTCAAGCCCCCAGGTACTGAATATGTGGACCCCAGTACCTATAGTTGACTTTTTACCGCAAATATCGGCCATTGTGTAAGATATATAATTAAAATTCATATAATTGAATATATAAATGAAACTATCGATAATAGTATGTCTTTGTTTTAAAAATGGTTTGAATCGGATCAATAGCTCTTGTAGCCCTCATATATCTAATATAAATATTTTTGAACTTCCGCGTGACTTTATACCGCATATGTGAGTTATCTCAATGAAAATGAGAAAGCGTGTTTTACTCATAACAAGATCAAATCGGGTGAAAATTTTCCTTAGCCCCCATGTAACTAATATCAGGATTTTCGAACATTCGTCTGACTTTACTCCATTTGATTGGTGATGGTATGTGAGGTACGTTAATGGAACAGTGGGAGCATTTTATTAGTCTGTGGCATGTTAGTAGTATGTGGTATTGGAAAAAATTAATAAAATCGGGTTAATACTGCCCTCGAATTCCATATACTACTTATAATGCTTTTCGTTATTCTAACCAGTTTTATGCCGAATATGTCGGTCAGTGAGTATTAATATATTTTTTTATATAGAAAATTGCTTCAAAATATGTTCTCGAGTATAGCCGAGCAATGTCAAAATTAATATATATCTCTATCCCCAATATATATATGATTTCCGTCTTTCCACCTGACTTTACACCGTTCCGGTTGATCAACGTGATATTTTAACGAAATTAAGTGGAAAAAATTTCTTAAATATTATGTGGTTTGACGCTGAATTAGAATGAAATTAGTATATACTAAGTCTAAACCTCACATCTTCATATAATGAATTCCGATTCTCTGGTTGACGTTTGCCACCTAAGCTTATAATATAAAATTTAGCCACTTTGGTGGAGTTAATAGCACATTCATACTTATGTATATCTCACTTCAAGCAATAAAACTGAGACTAAGTTTATGGCCTTTAATATAAGTCAAGAAGATACCAAATTTGATTGTAATTTAATCAAGATATCATTTAATAATGGATGTTTAATTCAACATTTTTTAATATACGGTTTGGAGGAATTTTCTGGTCTTTGATTTTCCCAGCTCACATGTACTACTTATGGTATAATGTTTTTCGTCAATTTGATAATTTAATGAAATTAAATGGACAGTTTTTCTTAAAGATAATGTATATCGCTGCATATAAATGACATTGGTCTAGACTTTGTTTAAACCTTATAACCCTAATATACTGATTTCCGCTCCTCTGGTACAACAGCAACCTCATATACCCCACATATTAAATCTAACCCCTTTGGTTCAGTTTATATCACATATACCATATTTGAGTTAAATAGCTTCTTTTTATAAAAGTTAACATTTCGGAGAAAAAAATAGTATTGACACAAAATAAATCTATGATCAATAACATAAGTTAAAAAGATACCAAATAATAATCGAGTAATGAATGTTGAATTCTTTCGCAACATGTTGCAACAGAGTATAGATTTGTTCATCAAAGAGTTGTTTGCATCACCTAAAGTGAAAGATATAGATTTCTATATACATATATTTCTTCTAATATTTGGTGATAATCAGTGGTTAGGTATATTTTCTCAGCCATCATGTTGAACTTATTATAAAATATACCAGTCGACAATGCTAAAAACGTTTCTTAGAGTGCTGGACTTGGTATAGAGCAAAAAAATCTTTCTAGAAAAAATTGCATGAAATAAATATTAGTAATGTAGTATCAAAAGGGCTAAAGATCCTTTTTATGTGGTTATAGATAAACTGCGACCATCGGTTTACATGCTACTGTCTATTATTTCAGTTTTTCGATACATTTTAACATGAAGGTCATGAGGTGAACTGTAAACTCAAGAAAATTACATTTTTACCTTGCGCCGTTGGCAGCTTATGAAAGATTTAGATATTAAGACAGAAAGAAGAAAATCTACATACCTGCTCTATATATGTGTATACCATACTTAATTATATGTAAGTTATTTTGTAATTTAGCCTTCATGGGTAGACCCTTCCAAATAGGTACCATAGATCCCCCTGTTTTAGAAAACGTTTAACAAAAGTAATTTACGGAGGGATTTTCCGAGAACTTAATTTCAATACAATGAAATAAACTACTAATTTCTAAAATATAAATATAACTAAATATTATGTATTATTATGTTAGTGAATAGCTAAGTAATATAATATATAGGTATACAAAAGTACGTAATCTGTACCAACATGTTGCAAGAGTATAATAAATATCAGTACACTGTGTTTGTAGTTTCAGTTTCACTAGATGTCTTTACAAGCAAAGTGCATTATTGAAACTAATTTTAGTGTATTACACAGTACAGTGTATAGTGACGAGCAATAGCATAGCAAGGACTTACAACGAATTACAGTGAAAGAGAGCAGCACCTAGGATCCAACTTTTAACACCCGGACGGACTGAATTATATAAGTATTATCTATAAGTATTTTATATATTAATCCATTTATTATTAATTAATTATGCCTAGATTAAGTAGAAAATCTATATTACTAGGTCGTCTTCAGAATAGAAGACGTATGAGAGTTCTTCGTGCAAACTCTTTGTATAGAGATAGTGAGCAGTCACAAAATACTGTAAGTCACCCTAATCGTAGATTAGATTCCGGTGTACGTCTGTTTGAACAAAATATTAATACAAATCAATATAGAACCAGGCGGGAAAATCCGCAAATTCTCTCTGAAGAGCAAATAAGAGAAACTCGAGGTCATAGGTCTCAGCGTGAAGACCCCGAGGTTCGAACTGTTGAGCAAGTTGCAAATACTGTTCAACATAAAACCAGGCGACAAGATCCCCAAATTCGCTCTGAAGAGCAAATAAGAAATACTCGAGGTCATAGGTCTCGGCGTGAAGACCCCGAGGTTCGATCTGTTGAGCAAACTGCTAATCTTGTTCAACATAAAACAAGGCGGCAAGATCCCCAAATTCGCTCTGAAGAGCAAATAAGAAATACTCGAGGTCATAGGTCTCGGCGTGAAGACCCCGAGGTTCGATCTGTTGAGCAAACTGCAAATACTGTTCAACATAGAACAAGGCGACAAGATCCGCAAATTCGCTATGAAGAGCAAATAAGGGATACTCGAGGTCATAGGTCTCGGCGTGATGACCCCGAGGTTCGATTTGTTGAGCAAGTTGCAAATACTGTTCAACATAGAACAAGGCGGCAAGATCCCCAAATTCGCTCTGAAGAGCAAATATGAAATACTCGAGGTCATAGATCTCGTCGAGAAAATCCTTAATTACGTTATGATGAACAAAGTAGGAACACTAGGGTTCATAGAGAACTTCGCGCAAGAAATCCTGAGTATAGGAATTTAGAGCGCATTCGTGATCAAATGCAAAGGGAACATGCAAGAAGAAATCCTGAAATAAGGAGAGAGGAGCGTGATAGAGAAACACAACGTCGACAGATTAGTAGGAGGGGTATGAGGGAAGAAATTTTGAATCAGAGACGTCTTAGACAAAGTCTAGTTCGCCTTCGTAGAAATAACCCACTCAATTTCCAAAATATAAATAAGGGCCCTACTGAAATATGTATTTGCTGCGGCGGCTTATGGTCTTCACACCAAGTTCGCAAATTAAATTTCGAAACTATTGCGCAAGGTCACCCGAATGCTGCATCTGCCTTCTTTTTAATGCACAAATTTCCTTCAGAAGATGGAAATTACAATTTTTGTGCTACTTGCAAAAATGCGATTGTTAAAAAGAACGTTCGAAAAATATGTTTAGCTAACGGTCTAGACTTTCCTGAAATACCGGATTGTTTGAAAGGTTTAACCCCAATTGAAGAACGTCTTATAATGCCTAGATTGCCTGTTATGACAATCCGTCCGTTAGGATATCAAGGTCAGAGTTTGCTCAAAGGTGCTGTTGTTAATATACCAATTTATCTTAACAATATTGTGACATCTCTACCAAGGTCTCTTTTCATGCGGCACAAACTTCTCATGATAATCCCTCAGGTAATAATATTCCCACGGTAGAAAACTTAGACTATACCGTTTAGTTATAGCGCCAGGTGAAGGACAAAGACCAATTGACATAATTCAAGATAATAATTCAGAAGAGTTGTCATTTGGAACAATATACGTTGGGCAGAAGCGTACATGCTCTGAAACGTATAGCAAGATAATACGTTCTGAAATTCGCCGTTTTGACAGAAGAGCGTGTACCATTCCAAAGTTGCTCCATGATTACAAAAAATTAGAACTGCTACAAATTAAGAATAGTACATCCATTTGCCTTAGAAAGTTTTCAGGTCGCAACCGAGTTACGGCCCAAAATCTATTAAACGAAAACGTGATTCAACACGATGATGGTTGCAAGGTTTTGAAAGGCGTTAGATCCTCACCAGCTGAGAAGAAAAAGGCAATCGCTATGATTCGCCAATTTGGGCTTCCAACCTTCTTTATCACTTTATCGGCTGCAGAATCTCAGTGGGTTGAACTTTTGGTCATCCTCTCTAAAACTGTTGATTCTAAAGGTATTTCGGAAGAGGAAGCCAACAGTTTAACAACCCAAGATAGATATCGCTTAATTCGCTCAGACGCGGTTACTTGTGCTAGACATTTTGACTACCGCTATCGACAAATTCTTAAGCTGTTTAAAGATAACGCCGGCATTTTTGGAGAGCATTTTGTTACTAATTTCTACTGGAGCGTGGAGTTTCAACAGAGAGGCTCCCCGCATGTACAAGGCATGTATTGGCTTAATAATGCTCCCAGGATCAACCGTCAAGATCCTCAGACATTCCCTGATGTCATTAGTGTTATCATTATCAGCCACTTAGAAAATTATTTGGGTTATTAAAAGCATAACCACAGTTGGTCTTGTACTAGGGAAATAAGAGGACAACAGTTTTGTCGTTTTGGTATACCATATCCACCAATGCCTTCAACGCAAATACTGTTACCTCTTACAGAAAAAAGTCAAAATTCAGAAAGGCACAAGGAAAACTTTTTCAAAATTCAAAACGTTTTAAATTCAAATATGACTACAGAAGACATTTCTAATTTAAACGATTTTGAACACTTCCTGTCTGATAGTAGAATAAATATGTCTTTTGATGACTATTTGTTAGCCCTTAGGACGAGTTTAACACAACCCAAAATTTTTCTAAAAAGAAAATACTGGATGCATATGCTTGCTGTTTATATAGAATTAATTATATTAGCAAGTCCAACAGGGGAATTTCTAGGCTCTTAAATGAAGCTATGTCAGAGGTAAATGCTGGAAATTATACTATTAAGCAAAAACTTAAACATATAGGTCACAAATTTATATCAGGCACAGAAATATCTGCACAAGAAGCAGTATATTGCTGCATTAGGCTCCATCTTTCGAAAGCAAGTAATGCAGAAATATTTATAAATACCTCTCGACCTGAGGAACGTGTTCGAATGGTAAAACCTAGAGCGGAACTTCAGAACTTTCCTTCAGGTTCGACTGAAATATTCGTAGTCGGTATTTTAGACCGTTATGTTCAAAGATCCGATCAGTTAGAAACTCTTTGTTTAGCTGATTTTGCATCTAGGTATAAATATTTTAAATCTAGTAGAAGAGCACAAGATAGTGATCATGAAGAAGAAGAGAGGGAAGACGATAATTTACCAGAAAGCGGAGTTGTCATGCCTTCTACAAAGGTAGCGGTTTTGTGAAAGAACGTACCAAACCTTGTATTTTCGGTATGGAAGGTTTAACCCAGATTTGGCCAGAGTTGAGTATTTCCGCGAAATGTTAATGCTTTACTATCCTTGGCGGAATGAACAGCAAGATCACATTGAAAACGATAATGAGCAGACTTGCATAACACATCGTATTATAATTGAGGAAAATCAAAGAAAATATGATGTTTTTGAGCAAAGAGAACTTGAAAATATTCTAGAAAGTCCTTATAATGAAATAGACTTGGACGAAGGTGCTCAAAATGAACTACCTATCGTGGAAAATGAGTTCAGAGTGTTGGCACTTCCAGAAATAAACCCAAATATAAATTTGCAAGTCCAGCAAAAGTGTGGCGAAGATTCAACAGATAATGGCACTGAATCTGATTGCAATATTAGACTTATTAAACTACCCCCTTTAATTCCAGGTGAGGAATTATTTTCTTTAGTTCAAAGTCTAAATACTAAGCAAAGAACCATTTTAAATGAAAATGAGAGAGCGTGTTTTACTCATAACAAGATCAAATCGGGTGAAAATTTTCCTTAGCCCCCATGTAACTAATATCAGGATTTTCGAACATTCTTCTGACTTTACTCCATTTGATTGGTGATGGTATGTGAGGTACGTTAATGAAACAGTGGGAGCATTTTATTAGTCTGTGGCATGTTAGTAGTATGTGGTATTGGAAAAAATTAATAAAATCGGGTTAATACTGCCCTCAAATTCCATATACTACTTATAATGCTTTTCGTTATTCTAACCAGTTTTATGCCGAATATGTCGGTCAGTGAGTATTAATATTTTTTTTATATAGAAAATTGCTTCAAAATATGTTCTCGAGTATAGCTGAGCAATGTTAAAATTAATATATTTCTCTATCCCCAATATATATATGATTTCCGTCTTTCCACCTGACTTTACACCGTTCCGGTTGATCAACGTAATATTTTAACGAAATTAAGTGGAAAAGATTCCTTAAATATTATGTGGTTTGACGCTGAATTAGAATGAAATTAGTATATACTAAGTCTAAACCTCACACCTTCATATAAAGAATTCCGATTTTCTGGTTGACGTTTGCCACCTCAGCTTATAATATAAAATTTAGCCACTTTGGTGGAGTTAATATCACATTCATACTTATGTATATCTCACTTCAAGCAATAAAACTGAGACTAAATTTATGGCATTTAATATAAGTCAAGAAGATACCAAATTTGATTGTAATTTAATCACGATATCATTTAATAATGGATGTTTAATTCAACATTTTTTAATATACGGTTTGGAGGAATTTTCTGGTCTTTGATTTTCCCAGCTCACATGTACTACTTATGGTATAATGTTTTTCGTCAATTTGATAATTTAATGAAATTAAATGGACAGTTTTTCTTAAAAATAATGTATATCGCTGCATATAAATGAAATTGGTCTAGACTTTGTTTAAACCTTATAACCCTAATATACTGATTTCCGCTCCTCTGGTACAACAGCAACCTCATATACCCCACATATTAAATCTAACCCCTTTGGTTCAGTTTATATCACATATACCATGTTTGAGTTAAATAGCTTCTTTTTATAAAAGTTAACATTTCGGAGAAAAAAATAGTATTGACACAAAATAAATATATGAATAATCGAGTAATGAATGTTGAATTCTTTCGCAACATTTTTATACTTTCGCAACATGTTGCAACAGAGTATAGTTTTGTTCACCAAAGAGTTGTTTGCATCGCCTAAAGTGATAGATATAGATTTCTATATACATATATAATTCTTTTAATATTTGGTGATAATCAGTGGTTAGGTATATTTTCTCAGCCATCATGTTGAACTTATTATAAAATATACCAGTCAACAATGCTAAAAAAGTTTCTTAGAGTGCTGGACTTGGTATAGAGCAAAAAAATCTTTCTAGAAAAAATTGCATGAAATAAATATTAGTAATGTAGTATCAAAAGGGCTAAAGATCCTTTTTATGTGGTTATAGTCAAATTGCGACCATCGGCTTACATGCTCATGAAGTGAACTGTAAACTCAAGAAAATTACATTTTTACCTAGCGACGCTGGCAGCTTATGAAAGATTTAGATATTAAGACAGAAAGAAGAAAATCTACATACCTGCTTTACATATGTTTATACCATACTTAATTATATGTAAGTTATTTTTAATTTAGCTTTCATGGGTAGACCCTTCAAAATAGGTACCATAGATCCCCCTGTTTTAGAAAGCGTTTAACAAAAGTAATTTAGGGAGGGATTTTCCGAGAACTTAATTTCAATACAATGAAATAAACTACTAATTTCTAAAATATAAAAATAACTAAATATTATGTATTATTATGTTAGTGAATAGCTAAGTAATATATAGGTATACAAAAGTACGTAAGCTGTACCAACATGTTGCAAGAGTATATGCAAAGTGCTTTATTCAAACTAATTTTAGTGTATTACACAGTACAGTGTATAGTGACGAGCAATAGCATAGCAAGGACTTACAAGGAATTACAGTGAAAGAGAGCAGCACCTAGGATCCAACTTTTAACACCCGGACAGACTGAATTATATAAGTATTTTCTATAAGTATTTTACATATTAATCCATTTATTATTAATTAATTATGCCTAGTTTAAGTAGAAAATCTATATTACTAAGTCGTCTTCAGAATAGAAGACGTATGAGAGTTCTTCGTGCAAACTCTTTATATAGAGATAGTGAGTAGTCACAAAATACTGTAAGTCACGCTAATCATAGACTAGATTCCGAAGTACGTCTGTCCGAACAAATTATCAATACAAATCAACATAGAACCAAGCGGGAAAATCGGCAAATTCGCTCTGAAGAGCAAATAAGAAATACTCGAGGTCATAGGTCTCGGCGTGAAGACCCCGATCTATCTGTTGAGCAAGTTGCAAATACTGTTCAACATAGAACAAGGCAGCAAGATCCCCAAATTCGCTCTGAAGAGCAAATAAGAAATACTTGAGGTATTAACCAGATTTAACAGATTTCAAAAACATTTATTTCCAAAATATAAATAAGGGCCCTACTGAAATATGTATTTTCTCCGGCGGCTTATGGTTTTCACACCAAGTTCGCAAATTAAATTTCGAAACTATTGCGCAAGGTCACCCGAATGCTGCATCTGCCTTCTTTTTAATGCAAAAATTTCCTTCAGAAGATGGAAACTACAATTTTTGTGCTACTTGCAAAAATGCGATTGTTAAAAAAAACGTTCGAAAAATATGTTTAGCTAACGGTCTAGACTTTCCTGAAATACCGGATTGTTTAAAAGGTTTAACCCCAATTGAAGAACGTCTCATATTGCCTAGATTGCCTGTTATGACAATCCGTCCGTTAGGATATCAAGGTCAGAGTTTGCCCAAAGGTGCTGTTGTTAATATACCAATTTCTGTTAACAATATTGTGACATCTCTACCAAGGTCCTTTGGTGAGGCTCATGTTATACAAATTCACTTAAGAAGGCGTTTGGAATACAATCATGATTACATGATCGATACCATATGCCCCGCAAAGATTATGGAAACTTTGCAGTTCTTAGTGAATACCCCTCTGTATCGTGAGCACAATATACATATTAATGAAAACTGCATTTCAGAATTTAATAACCAAGAAGAAGTTCCGATTGTTGCATCTGCAGAGGATTCCCGATTGGTTCAATATTTTCATGCGGCACAAACTTCTCATGATAATCCCTCAGGTAATAATATTCCCACGGGTCTTTTACCTTCAGAGCTAAATCCAGGCGGTCAAGAAACTCTTTTGGACAATATTCCTGTAGAAAACTTAGACTATAACCGTTTAGTTATAGCGCCAGGTGAAGGACAAAGACCAATTAACATAATTCAAGATAATAATTCAGAAGAGTTGTCATTTGGAACAATATACGTTGAGTAGAAGCGTACATGCTCTGAAACGTATAGCAAGATAATACGTTCTGAAATTCGCCGTTTTGACAGAAGAGCGTGTACCATTCCAAAGTTGTTCTATGATTACAAAAAATTAGAACTGCTACAAATTAGGAATAGTACATCCATTTGCCTTAGAAAGTTTTCAGGTCGCAACCGAGTTACGGCCCAAAATCTATTAAACGAAAACGTGATTCAACACGATGATGGTTGCAAGGTTTTGAAAGGCGTTAGATCCTCACCAGCTGAGAAGAAAAAGGCAATCGCTATGATTCGCCAATTTGGGCTTCCAACCTTCTTTATCACTTTATCGGCTGCAGAATCTCAGTGGGTTGAGCTTTTGGTCATCCTCTCTAAAACTGTTGATTCTAAAGATATTTCGGAAGAGGAAGCCAACAGTTTAACAACCCAAGATAGATATCCCTTAATTCGCTCAGACGCGGTTACTTGTGCTAGACATTTTGACTACCGCTATCGACAAATTCTTAAGCTGTTTAAAGATAACGCCGGCATTTTTGGAGAGCATTTTGTTACTAATTTCTACTGGAGCGTGGAGTTTCAACAGAGAGGCTCCCCGCATGTACAAGGCATGTATTGGCTTAATAATGCTCCCAGGATCAACCGTCAAGATCCTCAGACATTCCCTGATGTCATTAGTGTTATCATTATCAGCCACTTAGAAAATTATTTGGGTTATTAAAAGCATAACCATAGTCGGTCTTGTACTAGGGAAATAAGAGGACAACAGTTTTGTCGTTTTGGTATACCATATCCACCAATGCCTTCAACGCAAATACTGTTACCTCTTACAGAAAAAAGTTAAAATGCAGAAAGACACAAGGAAAACTTTTTCAAAATTCAAAACGTTTTAAATTCAAATATGACTACAGAAGACATTTCTAATTTAAACGATTTTGAACACTTCCTATCTGAGTAGAATAAGCCCTTAGGACAAGTTTAACAAAACCCAAAATTTTTCTAAAAAGAAAATTACAGGATCGTTTTATAAACGCTTATAATCCTCTGATTTTAGAACTCCATAAAGCAAATATGGATAACCAATATATACTGGATGCACATGCTTGCTGTTTATATATAATTAATTATATTAACAATTCTAACAGGGGAATTTCTAGGCTCTTAAATGAAGCTATATCAGAGGTAAATGCTGGAAATTATACTATTAAGCAAAAACTTAAACATATAGGTCACAAACTTATATCAGGAACAGAAATATCTGCACAAGAAGCAGTATATTGCTGCATTGGGCTCCATCTTTCGGAAGCAAGTTATGAAGAAATATTTATAAATACCTCTCGACCTGAGGAACGTGTTCGAATGGTAAAACCTAGAGCGGAACTTCAGAACTTTCCTTCAGGTTCGACTTAAATATTCGTAGTCGGTTTTTTAGACCGTTATGCTCAAAGATCCGATCAGTTAGAAACTCTTTGTTTAGCTGATTTTGCATCTAGGTATAAATATTTTAAATCTAGTAGAAGAGCACAAGATAGTGATCATGAAGAAGAAGAGAGGGAAGACGATAATTTACCAGAAAGCGTGGTTGTCATGCCTCTTAAAAAGGTAGCGGTTTTGTGAAAGAACGTACCAAACCTTGTATTATTCGGTATAGAAGGTTTAACCCAGATTTGGCCAGAGTTGACTATTTCCGCGAAATGTTAATGCTATACTATCCTTGGCGGAATGAACAGCAAGATCTCATTGAAAACGATAATGAACAGACTTGCATAACACATCGTATTATAATTGAGGAAAATCAAAGAAAATATGATGTTTTTGAGCAAAGAGAACTTGAAAATGTTCTAGAAAGTCTTTATAATGAAATAGACTTCTACGAAGGTGCTCAAAATGAACTACCTATCGTGGAAAATGAGTTCAGAGTGTTGGCACTTCCAGAAATAAACCCAAATATAAATTTGCTTGACTTGCATGGCGAAGATTCAACTGATAATGGCACTGAATCTGATTGCAATATTAGACTTATTAAACTACCCCCTTTAATTCCAGTTGAGGAATTATTTTCTTTAGTTCAAAGTCTAAATACTAAGCAAAGAACCATTTTAAATGAAAATGAGAGAGCGTGTTTTACTCATAACAAGATCAAATCGGGTGAAAATTTTCCTTAGCCCCCATGTAACTAATATCAGGAGGATCAGCTCACATGTACCACTTATGGTATACTTTTTTTCGTCAATTTGATAATTTAATGAAATTAAATGGACAGTTTTTCTTAAAAATAATGTATATCGCTGCATATAAATGAAATTGGACTAGACTTTGTTTAAACCTTATAACCCTAATATACTGATTTCCGCTCCTCTGGTACAACAGCAACCTCATATACCCCACATATCAAATCTAACCCCTTTGGTTCAGTTTATATCACATATACCATGTTTGAGTTAAATTGCTTCTTTTTATAAAAGTTAACATTTCGGAGAAAAAATTAGTATTGACACAAAATAAATCTATGATCAATAACATAAGTTAATAAGATACCAAATAATAATCGAGTAATGAATGTTGAATTCTTTCGCAACATTTTTATACTTTCGCAACATGTTGCAACAGAGTATAGTTTTGTTCACCAAAGAGTTGTTTGCATCTCCTAAAGTGATAGATAGAGATTTCTATATACATATATTTCTTCTAATATTTGGTGATAATCAGTGGTTAGGTATATTTTCTCAGCCATCATGTTGAACTTATTATAAAATATACCAGTCGACAATGCTAAAAAAGTTTCTTAGAGTGCTGGACTTGGTATAGAGCAGAAAAATCTTTCTAGAAAAAATTGCATGAAATAAATATTAGTAATGTAGTATCAAAAGGGCTAAAGATCCTTTTTATGTGGTTGTAGATAAACTGCGACCATCGGTTTACATGCTACTGTCTATTATTTCAGTTTTGCGACACATTTTAATATGAAGGTCATGAGGTGAACTGTAAACTCAAGAAAATTACATTTTTACCTAGCGCCGTTGGCAGCTTATGAAAGGTTTAGATATTAAGACAGAAAGAAGAAAATCTACATACCTGCTCTACATATGTGTATACCATACTTAATTATATGTAAGTTATTGTTAATTTAGCCTTCATCGGTAGACCCTTCAAAATAGGTACCATAGATCGCCCTGTTTTAGAAAGCGTTTAACAAAAGTAATTTACGGAGGGATTTTCCGAGAACTTAATTTCAATACAATGAAAAAAAATACTACTAATTTCTAAAATATAAATATAACTAAATATTATGTATTATTATGTTAGTGAATAGCTAAGTAATATATAGGTATACAAAAGTACGTAAGCTGTACCAACATGTTGCAAGAGTATAATAAATATCAGTACACTGTGTTCGTAGTTTCAGTTTCACTAGATGTCTTTACAAGCAAAGTGCTTTATTCAAACTAATTTTAGTGTATTACACAGTACAGTGTATAGTGACGAGCAATAGCATAGCAAGGACTTACAAGGAATTACAGTGAAAGAGAGCAGCACCTATAATCCAACTTTTAACACCCGGACAGACTGAATTATATAAGTATTATCTATAAGTATTTTACATATTAATCCATTTATTATTAATTAATTATGCCCAGATTAAGTAGAAACTATATATTACTAAGTCGTCTTCAGAATAGAAGACGTATGAGAGTTCTTCGTGCAAAATCTTTATATAGAGATAGTGAGCAGTCACAAAATACTGTAAGTCACGCTAATCATAAACTAGATTCCGATGTACGTCTGTCCGAACAAATTATCAATACAAATCAACATAGAACCAGGCGGGAAAATCGGCAAATTCGCTCTGAAGAGCAAATAAGAGAAACTCGAGGTCATAGGTCTTGGCGTGAAGACCCCGAGGTTCGATCTGTTGAGCAAGTTGCAAATACTGTTCAACATAGAACAAGGCGGCAAGATCCCCAAATTCGCTCTGAAGAGCAAATAAGAAATACTCGAGGTCATAGATCTCGTCGAGAAAATCCTTAATTACGTTATGATGAACAAAGTAGGAACACTAGGGTTCATAGAGAACTTCGCGCAAGAAATCCTGAGTATAGGAATTTAGAGCGCATTCGTGATCAAATGCAAAGGGAACATGCAAGAAGAAATCCTGAAATAAGGAGAGAGGAGCGTGATAGAGAAACACAACGTCGACAGATTAGTAGGAGGGGTATGAGGGAAGAAATTTTGAATCAGAGACGTCTTAGATAAGGTCAAGTTCGCCTTCGTAGAAATAACCCACTCAATTTCCAAAATATAAATAAGGGCCCTACTGAAATATGTATTTGCTGCGGCGGCTTATGGTCTTCACACCAAGTTCGCAAATTAAATTTCGAAACTATTGCGCAAGGTCACCCGAATGCTGCATCTGCCTTCTTTTTAATGCAAAAATTTCCTTCAGAAGATGGAAACTACAATTTTTGTGCTACTTGCAAAAATGCGATTGTTAAAAAAAAACGTTCGAAAAATATGATTAGCTAACGGTCTAGACTTTCCTGAAATACCGGATTGTTTAAAAGGTTTAACCCCAATTGAAGAACGTCTCATAATGCCTAGATTGCCTGTTATGACAATCCGTCCGTTAGGATATCAAGGTCAGAGTTTGCCCAAAGGTGCTGTTGTTAATATACCAATTTCTGTTAACAATATTGTGACATCTCTACCAAGGTCCTTTGATGAGGCTCATGTTATACAAATTCACTTAAGAAGGCGTTTGGAATACAATCATGATTACATGATCAATACCATACGCCCCGCAAAGATTATGGAAGCTTTGCAATTCTTAGTGAATACCCCTCTGTATCGTGAGAAGAATATACATATTAATGAAAACTGGATTTCAGAATTTAATGACCAAGAAGAAGTTCCGATTGTTGCATCTGCAGATTCCCGATTGGTTCAATCTTTTCATGCGGCACAAACTTCTCATGATAATCGCTCAGGTAATAATATTCCCACGGGTCTTTACCTTCAGAGCTAAATCCAGGCGGTCAAGAAACTCTTTTGGACAATATTCCTGTAGAAAACTTAGACTATAACCGTTTAGTTATAGCGCCAGGTGAAGGACAAAGACCAATTAACATAATTCAAGATAATAATTCAGAAGAGTTGTCATTTGGAACAATATACGTTGGGTAGAAGCGTACATGCTCTGAAACGTATAGCAAGATAATGCGTTCTGAAATTCGCCGTTTTGACAGAAGAGCGTGTACCATTCCAAAGTTGTTCTATGATTACAAAAAATTAGAACTGCTACAAATTAAGAATAGTACATCCATTTGCCTTAGAAAGTTTTCAGGTCGCAACCGAGTTACGGCCCAAAATCTATTAAACGAAAACGTGATTCAACACGATGATGGTTACAAGGTTTTGAGAAGCGTTAGATTCTCACCAGCTGAGAAGAAAAAGGCAATCGCTATGATTCGCCAATTTGGGCTTCCAACCTTCTTTATCACTTTATCGGCTGCAGAATCTCAGTGGGTTGAGCTTTTGGTCATCCTCTCTAAAACTGTTGATTCGAAAGATATTTCGGAAGAGGAAGCCAACAGTTTAACAACCCAAGATAGATATCGCTTAATTCGCTCAGACGCGGTTACTTGTGCTAGACATTTTGACTACCACTATCGACAAATTCTTAAGCTGTTTAGAGATAACGCCGGCATTTTTGGAGAGCATTTTGTTACTAATTTCTACTGGAGAGTGGAGTTTCAACAGAGAGGCTCCCCGCATGTACATGGCATGTATTGGCTTAATAATGCTCCCAGGATCAACCGTCAAGATCCTCAGACATTCCCTGATATCATTAGCTTTATCATTATCAGCCACTTAGAAAATTATTTGGGTTATTAAAAGCATAACCACAGTCGGTCTTGTACTAGGGAAATAAGAGGACAACAGTTTTGTCGTTTTGGTATACCATATCCACCAATGCCTTCAACGCAAATACTGTTACCTCTTACAGAAAAAAGTCACAATTCAGAAAGACACAAGGAAAACTTTTTCAAATTCAAAACGTATTAAACAACATTAATATGACTACAGAAGACATTTCTAATTTAAACGATTTTGAACACTTCCTATCTGAGTAGAATAAATATGTCTTTTGATGACTATTTGTTAGCCCTTAGGACAAGTTTAACAAAACCCAAAATTTTTTAAAAAGAAAATTACAGGATCGTTTTATAAACGCTTATAATCTTCTGATTTTGGAACTCCATAGAGTAAATATGGATATCCAATATATACTGGATGCATATGCTTGCTGTTCATATATAATTGATTATATTAACAAGTCTAACAGGGGAATTTCTAGGCTCTTAGATGAAGCTATATCAGAGGTAAATGCTGGAAATTATACTATTAAGCATAAACTTAAACATATAGGTCACAAATTTATATCAGGCACAGAAATATCTGCACAAGAAGCATTATTGCATATATTGCTGCATTGGGCTCCATCTTTCGGAAGCAAGTTATGCAGAAATATTTATAAATACCTCTCGACCTGAGGAACGTGTTCGAATGGTAAAACCTAGAGCGGAACTTCAGAGCTTTCCTTCAGGTTCGACTTAAATATTCGTAGTCGGTATTTAGACCGTGGCGAAGATTCAACAGATAATGGCACTGAATCTGATTGCAATATTAGACTTATTAAACTACCCCCTTTAATTCCAGTTGAGGAATTATTTTCTTTAGTTCAAAGTCTAAATACTAAGCAAAGAACCTATTTGACACATTTGATGCACCACCTAAAAACAAATCTCCCATTTTAAATGAAAATGAGAGAGCGTTTTTACTCATAACAAGATCAAATCGGGTGAAAATTTTCCTTACCCCCCATGTAACTAATATCATGATTTTCGAACATTCGTCTGACTTTACTCCATTTGATTGGTGATGGTATGTGAGGTACGTTAATGAAACAGTGGGAGCATTTTATTAGTCTGTGGCATGTCAGTAGTATGAGGTAATGGAAAAAATTAATAAAATAATAATACTGCCCTCAAATTCCATATACTACTTATAATGCTTTTCGTTATTCTAACCAGTTTCTCGAGTATAGCTGAGCAATGTCAAAATTAATATATTTCTCTATTCCCAATATCTATATGATTTCCGTCTTTCCAGCTGACTTTACACCGTTCCGGTTGATTAACGTGATATTTTAACGAAATTAAGTGGAAAAGATTTCTTAAATATTGTGTGGTTTGACGCTGAATTAGAATGAAATGAGTATATACTAAATCTAAGCTTCACACCTTCATTTAATGAATTCCGATTCTCTGGTTGACGTTTGCCACCTAAGCTTATAATATAAAATTTAGCCACTTTGGTGGAGTTAATATCACATTCATACTTATGTATATCTCACTTCAAGCAATAAAACTGAGACTAAGTTTATGGCCTTTAATATAAGTCAAGAAGATACCAAATTTGATTGTAATTTAATCACGATATAATTTAATAATGGATGTTTAATTCAACATTTTTTAATATACGGTTTGGAGGAATTTTCTGGTCTTTGATTTTCCCAGCTCCCATGTACTACTTATGGTATAATGTTTTTCGTCAATTTGATAATTTAAGGAAATTAAATGGACAGTTTTTCTTAAAAACAATGTATATCGCTGCATATAAATGAAATTGGTCTAGACTTTGTTTAAACCTTATAACCCTAATATACTGATTTCCGCTCCTCTGGTACAACAGCAACCTCATATACCCCACATATTAAATCCACCCCTTTGGTTCAGTTTATATCACATATACCATGTTTGAGTTAAATAGCTTCTTCTTATAAAAGTTAACATTTCGGAGAAAAAAATAGTATTGACACAAAATAAATCTATGATCAATAACATAAGTTAATAAGATACCAAATAATAATCGAGTAATGAATGTTGAATTCTTTCGCAACATTTTTATACTTTCGCAACATGTTGCAACAAAGTATAGTTTTGTTCACCAAAGAGTTGTTTGCATCACCTAAAGTGATAGATATAGATTTCTATATACATATATTTCTTCTAATATTTGGTGATAATCAGTGGTTAGGTATATTTTCTCAGCCATCATGTTGAACTTATTATAAAATATACCAGACAACAATGCTAAAAAAGTTTCTTAGAGTGCTGGACTTTGTATAGAGCAAAAAAATCTTTCTAAAAAAAATTGCATGAAATAAATATTAGTAATGTAGTATCAAAAGGGCTAAAGACCCTTTTTATGTGGTTATAGATAAACTGCGACCCCATCGGTTTACATGCTACTGTCTAATTTTTGAGTTTTGCGACACATTTTAATATGAAGGTCATAAGGTGAACTGTAAACTCAAGAAAATTACATTTTTACCTAGCGCCGTTGGCAGCTTATGAAAGGTTTAGATATTAAGACAGAAAGAAGAAAATCTACATACCTGCTCTACATATGTGTATACCATACTTAATTATATGTAAGTTATCGTTAATTTAGCCTTCACGGGTAGACCCTTCAAAATAGGTACCATAGATCCCCCTGTTTTGGAAAGCGTTTAACAAAAATAATTTACGGAGGGATTTTCCGAGAACTTAATTTCAATACAATGAAATAAACTACTATTTTCTAAAATATAAATATAACTAAATATTATGTATTATTATGTTAGTGAATAGCTAAGTAATATATAGGTATACAAAAGTACGTAAGCTGTACCAACATGTTGCAAGAGTATAATAAATATCAGTACACTGTGTTTGTAGTTTCAGTTTCACTAGATGTCTTTACAAGAAAAGTGCTTTATTCAAACTAATTTTAGTGTATTACACAGTACAGTGTATAGTGACGAGCAACAGCATAGCAAGGACAAGGAATTACAGTGAAAGAGAGCAGCACCTAGGATCCAACTTTTAACACCCGGACGGACTGAATTATATAAGTATTATCTATAAGTATTTTACATATTAATCCATTTATTATTAATTAATTATGCCCAGATTAAGTAGAAACTATATATTACTAAGTCGTCTTCAGAATAGAAGACGTATGAGAGTTCTTCGTGCAAACTCTTTATATAGAGATAGTGAGCAGTCACAAAATACTGTAAGTCACGCTAATCGTAGATTAGATTCCGATGTACGTCTGTCCGAACAAATTATCAATAAAAATCAACATAGAACAAGGCGGCAAGATCCCTAAATTCGCTCTGAAGAGCAAATAAGAAGTACTCGAGGTCATAGGTCTCGGCGTGAAGACCCCGAGGTTCGATCTGTTGAGCAAGTTGCAAATACTGTTCAACATAGAACAAGGCGGCAAGATCCCCAAATTCGCTCTGAAGAGCAAATAAGAAATACTCGAGGTCATAGATCTCGTCGAGAAAATCCTTAATTACGTTATGATGAACAAAGTAGGAACACTAGGGTTCATAGAGAACTTCGCGCAAGAAATCCTGAGTATAGGAATTTAGAGCGCATTCGTGATCAAATGCAAAGGGAACATGCAAGAAGAAATCCTGAAATAAGGAGAGAGGAGCGTGATAGAGAAACACAACGTCGACAGATTAGTAGGAGGGGTATGAGGGAAGAAATTTTGAATCAGAGACGTCTTAGACAAGGTCAAGTTCGCCTTCGTAGAGACAACCCACTCAATAGACAAAATGAAAACCAAAGGCAGTCCCAACGAATCCGATTAACGAGAGAACATAATGTTATAGAAACTGATAATAGTGGCAATTTAACAGATTTCAAAAACATTTATGTCCAAAATATAAATAAGGGCCCTACTGAAATATGTATTTGCTCCGGCGGCTTATGGTTTTCACACCAAGTTCGCAAATTAAATTTCGAAACTATTGCGCAAGGTCACCCGAATGCTGCATCTGCCTTCTTTTTAATGCAAAAATTTCCTTCAGAAGATGGAAACTACAATTTTTGTGCTACTTGCAAAAATGTGATTGTTAAAAAGAACGTTCCAAAAATATGATTAGCTAACGGTCTAGACTTTCCTGAAATACCGGATTGTTTGAAAGGTTTAACCCCAATTGAAGAACGTCTCATAATGCCTAGATTGCCTGTTATGACAATCCGTCCGTTAGGATATCAAGGTCAGAGTTTGCTCAAAGGTGCTGTTGTTAATATACCAATTTCTGTTAACAATATTGTGACATCTCTACCAAGGTCCTTTGATGAGGCTCATGTTATACACATTCATTTAAGAAGGCATTTGGAATACAATCATGATTACATGATCGATACCATATGCCCCGCAAAGATTATGGAAGTTTTGCAGTTCTTAGTGAATACCCCTCTGTATTGTGAGCACAATATACATATTAACGAAAACTGGATTTCAGAATTGAATAACCAAGAAGAAGTTCCGATTGTTGCATCTGCAGAGGATTTCCGATTGGTTCAATCTTTTCATGCGGCACAAACTTCTCATGATAGTCCCTCAGGTAATAATATTCCCACGGGTCTTTTACCTTCAGAGCTAAATCCGGGCGGTCAAGAAACTCTTTTGGACAATATTCCTGTAGAAAACTTAGACTATAACCGTTTAGTTATAGCGCCAGGTGAAGGACAAAGACCAATTGACATAATTCAAGATAATAATTCAGAAGAGTTGTCATTTGGAACAATATACGTTGGGCAGAAGCGTACATGCTCTGAAACGTATAGCAAGATAATAACTTCTGAAATTCGCCGTTTTGACAGAAGAGCGTGTACCATTCCAAAGATGTTCCATGATTACAACAAAATTTGAACTGCTACAAAGTTACGGCCCAAAATCTATTAAACGAAAACTTTGTTCAAAACTTGATTCAACACGACGATGGTTACAAGGTTTTGAAAGGCGTTAGATCTTCACCTACACACTGGGAAGCTGAGAGGAAAAAGGCAATCGCTATGATTCGCCAATTTGGGCTTCCAACCTTCTTTATCACTTTATCGGCTGCAGAATCTCAGTGGGTTGAGCTTTTGGTCATCCTCTCTAAAACTGTTGATTCTAAAGATATTTCGGAAGAGGAAGCCAACAGTTTAACAACCCAAGATAGATATCGCTTAATTCGGTCAGACGTGGTTACTTGTGCTAGATATTTTGACTACCGCTATCGACAAATTCTTAAGCTTTTTAAAGATAACGCCGGCATTTTTGGAGAGCATTTTGTTACAAATTTCTACTGGAGAGTGGAGTTTCCACAGAGAGGTTCCCCGCATGTACATGTCATGTATTGGCTTAATAATGCTCCCAAGATTAACCTTCAAGATCCCCAGACATTCCCTGATGTCATTAGTTTTATTGACAATTATATTTCTACCGATGGTTCGATCAGACACTTAGAAAATTATTTGGGTTATCAAAAGCATAACCACAGTCGGTCTTGTACTAGGGAAATAAGAGGACAACAGTTTTGTCGTTTTGGTATACCATATCTACCAATGCCAGAAGACACAAGCAAAACTTTTTCAAAATTCAAAACGTTTTAAATTCAAATATGACTACAGAAGACATTTCTAATTTAAACGATTTTGAACACTTCCTGTCTCATAGTAGAATAAATATGTCTTTTGATGACTATTTGTTAGCCCTTAGGTCAAGTTTATCAAAACCCAAAATTTTTCTAAAAAGAAAATTACAGGATCGTTTTATAAACGCTTATAAACCTCTGATTTTGGAACTCCATAGAGCAAATATGGATATCCAATATATACTGGATGCATGTGCTTGCTGTTATCACATATGTAATTAATTATATTAACAAGTCTAACAGGGGAATTTCTATACTATTAAGCAAAAACTTAAACATATAGGTCACAAATTTATATCAGGCACAGAAATATCTGCACAAGAAGCAGTATATTGCTGCATTGGGCTCCGTCTTTCGGAAGCAAGTGATGCAGAAATATTTATAAATACCTCTCGACCTGAGGAACGTGTTCGAATGGTAAAACCTAGAGCGGAACTTCAGAACCTTCCTTCAGGTTCGACTGAAATATTCGTAGCCGGTATTTTAGATCCGATCAGTTAGAAACTCTTTGTTTAGCTGATTTTGCATCTAGGTATAAATATTTTAAATCTAGTAGAAGAGCACAAGAGAGTGATCATGAAGAAGAAGAGAGGGAAGACGATAATTTACCAGAAAGCGGGGTTGTCATGCCTCTTAAAGACGGTAGCGGTTATGTGAAAAAATGTACCAAACCTTGTATTACTCGGTATAGAAGGTTTAACCCAGATTTGGCCAGAGTTGAGTATATCCGCGAAATGTTAATGCTTTACTATCCTTGGCGGAATGAACAGCAAGATCACATTGAAAACGATAATCAGCAGACTTGCATAACACATCGTATTATAATTGAGGAAAATCAAAGAAAATATGATGTTTTTGAGCAAAGAGAACTTGAGAATGTTCTAGAAAGTCTTTTTAATGAAATAGACTTGGACGAAGGTGCTCAAAATGAACTACCTATCGTGGAAAATGAGTTCAGAGTATTGGCACTTCCAGAAATAAACCCAAATATAAATTTGCTGGACTTGCATGGCGAAGATTCAACAGATAATGGCACTGAATCTGATTGCAATGTTAGACTTATTAAACTACCCCCTTTAATTCCAGTTGAGGAATTATTTTCTTTAGTTCAAAGTCTAAATACTAAGCAAAGAACCTATTTGACACATTTGATGCACCACCTAAAAACAAATCTCCCATTTTAAATGAAAATGAGAGAGCGTTTTTACTCATTACAAGATCAAATCGGGTGAAAATTTTCCTTACCCCCCATGTAACTAATATCAGGAGGATCAGCTCACTTGTACCACTTATTATATATATGTATAATTTTTTTCGTCAATTTGATAATTTAATGAAATTAAATGGACAGTTTTTCTTAAAAACAATGTATATCGCTGCATATAAATTAAATTGGTCTAGACTTTGTTTAAACCTTATAACCCTAATATACTGATTTCCGCTCCTCTGGTACAACAGCAACCTCATATACCCCACATATTAAATCTAACTCCTTTGGTACAGTTTATATCACATATACCATGTTTGAGTTAAATAGCTTCTTTTTATAAAAGTTAACATTTCGGAGAAAAAAATAGTATTGACACAAAATAAATCTATGATCAATAACATAAGTTAATAAGATACCAAATAATAATCGAGTAATGAATGTTAAATTCTTTCGCAACATTTTTATACTTTCGCAACATGTTGCAACAGAGTATAGTTTTGTTCACCAAAGAGTTGTTTGCATCACCTAAAGTGATAGATATAGATTTCTATATACATATATTTCTTCTAATATTTGGTGATAATCAGTGGTTAGGTATATTTTCTCAGCCATCATGTTGAACTTATTATAAAATATACCAGTCAACAATGCTAAAAAAGTTTCTTAGAGTGCTGGACTTTGTATAGAGCAAAAAAATCTTTCTAGAAAAAATTGCATGAAATAAATATTAGTAATGTAGTATCAAAAGGGCTAAAGATCCTTTTTATGTGGTTATAGATAAACTGCGCCCATCGGTTTACATGCTACTGTCTATTATTTCACTTTTGCGACACATTTTAATATGAAGGTCATGAGGTGAACTGTAAACTCAAGAAAATTAGGAAGAAATTTTGAATCAGAGACGTCTTAGACAAGGTCAAGTTCGTCTTCGTAGAGACAACCCACTCAATAGACAAAATGAAAACCAAAGGCAGTCCCAACGAATCCGATTAACGAGAGAACATAATGTTATAGAAACTGATAATAGTGGCAATTTAACAGATTTCAAAAACATTTATGTCCAAAATATAAATAAGGGCCCTACTGAAATATGTATTTGCTCCGGCGGCTTATGGTTTTCACACCAAGTTCGCAAATTAAATTTCGAAACTATTGCGCAAGGTCACCCGAATGCTGCATCTGCCTTCTTTTTAATGCAAAAATTTCCTTCAGAAGATGGAAACTACAATTTTTGTGCTACTTGCAAAAATGCGATTGTTAAAAAGAACGTTCCAAAAATATGATTAGCTAACGGTCTAGACTTTCCTGAAATACCGGATTGTTTGAAAGGTTTAACCCCAATTGAAGAACGTCTCATAATGCCTAGATTGCCTGTTATGACAATCCGTCCGTTAGGATATCAAGGTCAGAGTTTGCTCAAAGGTGCTGTTGTTAATATACCAATTTCTGTTAACAATATTGTGACATCTCTACCAAGGTCCTTTGATGAGGCTCATGTTATACAAATTCATTTAAGAAGGCATTTGGAATACAATCATGATTACATGATCGATACCATATGCCCCGCAAAGATTATGGAAGTTTTGCAGTTATTAGTGAATACCCCTCTGTATTGTGAGCACAATATACATATTAATGAAAACTGGATTTCAGAATTGAATAACCAAGAAGAAGTTCCGATTGTTGCATCTGCAGAGGATTCCCGATTGGTTCAATCTTTTCATGCGGCACAAACTTCTCATGATAGTCCCTCAGGTAATAATATTCCCACGGGTCTTTTACCTTCAGAGCTAAATCCAGGCGGTCAAGAAACTCTTTTGGACAATATTCCTGTAGAAAACTTAGACTATAACCGTTTAGTTATAGCGCCAGGTGAAGGCCAAAGAGCAATTGACATAATTCAAGATAATAATTCAGAAGAGTTGTCATTTGGAACAATATACGTTGGGCAGAAGCGTACATGCTCTGAAACGTATAGCAAGATAATACGTTCTGAAATTCGCCGTTTTGACAGAAGAGCGTGTACCATTCCAAAGATGTTCCATGATTACAACAAAATTTGAACTCCTACAAACTAATAATTGTACATCCATTTGCCTTAGAAAGTTTTCAGGTCGCAACCGAGTTACGGCCCAAAATCTATTAAACGAAAACTTTGTTCAAAACTTGATTCAACACGACGATCGTTACAAGGTTTTGAAAGGTGTTAGATCTTCACCTACACACTGGGAAGCTGAGAGGAAAAAGGCAATCGCTATGATTCGCCAATTTGGGCTTCCAACCTTCTTTATCACTTTATCGGCTGCAGAATCTCAGTGGGTTGAGCTTTTGGTCATCCTCTCTAAAACTGTTGATTCTAAAGATATTTCGGAAGAGAAAGCCAACAGTTTAACAACCCAAGATAGATATCGCTTAATTCGGTCAGACGTGGTTACTTGTGCTAGATATTTTGGCTACCGCTATCGACAAATTCTTAAGCTTTTTAAAGATAACGCCGGCATTTTTGGAGAGCATTTTGTTACAAATTTCTACTGGAGAGTGGAGTTTCCACAGAGAGGTTCCCCGCATGTACATGTCATGTATTGGCTTAATAATGCTCCCAAGATTAACCTTCAAGATCCCCAGACATTCCCTGATGTCATTAGTTTTATTGACAATTATATTTCTACCGATGGTTCGATCAGACACTTTGAAAATTATTTGGGTTATCAAAAGCATAACCACAGTCGGTCTTGTACTAGGGAAATAAGAGGACAACAGTTTTGTCGTTTTGGTATACCATATCCACCAATGCCTTCAACGCAAATACTGTTACCTCTTACAGAAACAAGTCAAAATTCAGAAAGACACAAGCAAAACTTTTTCAAAATTCAAAACGTTTTAAATTCAAATATGACTACAGAAGACATTTCTAATTTAAACGATTTTGAACACTTCCTGTCTCATAGTAGAATAAATATGTCTTTTGATGACTATTTGTTAGCCCTTAGGTCAAGTTTAACAAAACCCAAAATTTTTCTAAAAAGAAAATTACAGGATCGTTTTTTAAACGCTTATAAACCTCTGATTTTGGAACTCCATAGAGCAAATATGGATATCCAATATATACTGGATGCATATGCTTGCTGTTAATATATATGTAATTAATTATATTAACAAGTCTAACAGGGGAATTTCTATACTATTAAGCAAAAACTTAAACATATAGGTCACAAATTTATATCAGGCACAGAAATATCTGCACAAGAAGCAGTATATTGCTGCATTGGGCTCCGTCTTTCGGAAGCAAGTAATGCAGAAATATTTATAAATACCTCTCGACCTGAGGAACGTGTTCGAATGGTAAAACCTAGAGCGGAACTTCAGAACCTTCCTTCGGGTTCGACTGAAATATTCGTAGCCGGTATTTTAGATCCGATCAGTTAGAAACTCTTTGTTTAGCTGATTTTGCATCTCGGTATAAATATTTTAAATCTAGTAGAAGAGCACAAGAGAGTGATCATGAAGAAGAAGAGAGGGAAGACGATAATTTACCAGAAAGCGGGGTTGTCATGCCTCTTAAAGACGGTAGCGGTTATGTGAAAAAATGTACCAAACCTTGTATTACTCGGTATAGAAGGTTTAACCCAGATTTGGCCAGAGTTGAGTATATCCGCGAAATGTTAATGCTTTACTATCCTTGGCGGAATGAACAGCAAGATCACATTGAAAACGATAAGGAGCAGACTTGCATAACACATCGTATTATAATTGAGGAAAATCAAAGAAAATATGATGTTTTTGAGCAAAGAGAACTTGAGAATGTTCTAGAAAGTTTTTTTAATGAAATAGACTTGGACGAAGGTGCTCAAAATGAACTACCTATCGTGGAAAATGAGTTCAGAGTATTGGCACTTCCAGAAATAAACCCAAATATAAATTTGCTGGACTTGCATGGCGAAGATTCAACAGATAATGGCACTGAATCTGATTGCAATATTAGACTTATTAAACTACCCCCTTTAATTCCAGTTGAGGAATTATTTTCTTTAGTTCAAAGTCTAAATACTAAGCAAAGAACCTATTTGACACATTTGATGCACCACCTAAAAACAAATCTCCCATTTTAAATGAAAATGAGAGAGCGTTTTTACTCATTACAAGATCAAATCGGGTGAAAATTTTCCTTAGCCCCCATGTAACTAATATCAGGAGGATCAGCTCACTTGTACCACTTATTATATATATGTATAATTTTTTTCGTCAATTTGATAATTTAATGAAATTAAATGGACAGTTTTTCTTAAAAACAATGTATATCGCTGCATATAAATGAAATTGGTCTAGACTTTGTTTAAACCTTATAACCCTAATATACTGATTTCCGCTCCTCTGGTACAACAGCAACCTCATATACCCCACATATTAAATCTAACCCCTTTGGTTCAGTTTATATCACATATACCATGTTTGAGTTAAATAGCTTCTTTTTATAAAAGTTAACATTTCGGAGAAAAAAATAGTATTGACACAAAATAAATCTATGATCAATAACATAAGTTAATAAGATACCAAATAATAATCGAGTAATGAATGTTAAATTCTTTCGCAACATTTTTATACTTTCGCAACATGTTGCAACAGAGTATAGTTTTGTTCACCAAAGAGTTGTTTGCATCACCTAAAGTGATAGATATAGATTTCTATATACATATATTTCTTCTAATATTTGGTGATAATCAGTGGTTAGGTATATTTTCTCAGCCATCATGTTGAACTTATTATAAAATATACCAGTCAACAATGCTAAAAAAGTTTCTTAGAGTGCTGGACTTTGTATAGAGCAAAAAAATCTTTCTAGAAAAAATTGCATGAAATAAATATTAGTAATGTAGTATCAAAAGGGCTAAAGATCCTTTTTATGTGGTTATAGATAAACTGCGCCCATCGGTTTACATGCTACTGTCTATTATTTCAGTTTTGCGACACATTTTAATATGAAGGTCATGAGGTGAACTGTAAACTCAAGAAAATTACATTTTTATCTAGCGCCGTTGGCAGCTTATGAAAGGTTTAGATATTAAGACAGAAAGAAGAAAATCTACATACCTGCTCTACATATGTGTATACCATACTTAATTATATGTAAGTTATTGTTAATTTAGCCTTCATGGGTAGACCCTTCAAAATAGGTACCATAGATCCCCCTGTTTTAGAAAGCGTTTAACAAAAGTAATTTACGGAGGGATTTTCCGAGAACTTAATTTCAATACAATGAAATAAACTACTAATTTCTAAAATATAAATATAACTAAATATTATGTATTATTATGTTAGTGAATAGCTAAGTAATATATAGGTATACAAAAGTACGTAAGCTGTACCAACATGTTGCAAGAGTATAAGCAAAGTGCTTTATTCAAACTAATTTTAGTGTATTACACAGTACAGTGTATAGTGACGAGCAATAGCATAGCAAGGACTTACAAGGAATTACAGTGAAAGAGAGCAGCACCTAGGATCCAACTTTTAACACCCGGACGGACTGAATTATAGAAGTATTATCTATAAGTATTTTATATATTAATCCATTTATTATTAATTAATTATGCCTAGATTAAGTAGAAAATCTATATTACTAAGTCGTCTTCAGAATAGAAGACGTATGAGAGTTCTTCGCGCAAACTCTTTATATAGAGATAGTGAGCAGTCACAAAATACTGTAAGTCACGCTAATCATAGACTAGATTCCGAAGTACGTCTGTCCGAACAAATCAATACAAATCAACATAGAACCAGGCGGGAAAATCCCCAAATTCGCTCTAAAGAGCAAATAAGAAATACTCGAGGTCATAGGTCTCGGCGTGGAGACCCCGAGGTTCAATCTCTTGAGCAAATTGCAAATACTGTTCAACATAGAACAAGGCAGCAAGATCCGCAAATTCGCTCTAAAGAGCAAATAGGAGATACTCGAGGTCATAGGTCTCGGCGTGAAGACCCCGAGGTTCGATCTGTTGAGCAAGTTGCAAATACTGTTCAACATAGAACAAGGCGGCAAGAGCCCCAAATTCGCTCTGAAGAGCTAATAAGAAATACTCGAGGACATAGATCTCGTCGAGAAAATCCTGAGGTACGTTATGATGAACAAAGTAGGAACACTAGGGATCATAGAGAACCTCGCGCAAGAAATCCTGAGTAAAGGAATTTAGAGCGCATTCGTGATCAAATGCAAAGGGAACATGCAAGAAGAAATCCTGAAATAAGGAGAGAGGAGCGTGATAGAGAAACACAACGTCGACAGCTTAGTAGGAGGGGTATGAGGGAAGGGGATTTTGAATCAGAGACGTCTTAGACAAGGTCAAGTTCGCCTAGAAATAACCCACTCAATAGACAAATACCAAAGGCAGTCCCAACGAATCCAATTAACGAGAGAAAATAATGTTATAGAAACTGATAATAGTGGCAATTTAACAGATTTCAAAAACATTTATTTCCAAAATATAAATAAGGGCCCTACTGAAATATGTATTTGCAGCGGCGGCTTATGGTTTTCACACCAAGTTCGCAAATTAAATTTCGAAACTATTGCGCAAGGTCACCCGAAGGTTTGATGAGGCTCATGTTATACAAATTCACTTAAGAAGGCGTTTGGAATACAATCATGATTACATGATCAATACCATACGCCCCGCAAAGATTATGGAAGCTTTGCAGTTCTTAGTGAATACCCCTCTGTATTGTGAGCACAATATACATATTAATGAAAACTGGATTTCAGAATTGAATAACCAAGAAGAAGTTCCGATTGTTGCATCTGCAGAGGATTCCCGATTGGTTCAATATTTTCATGCGGCACAAACTTCTCATGATAATCCCTCAGGTAATAATATTCCCACGGGTCTTTTACCTTCAGAGCTAAATCCAGGCGGTCAAGAAACTCTTTTGGACAATATTCCTGTAGAAAACTTAGACTATAACCGTTTAGTTATAGCGCCAGGTGAAGGACAAAGACCAATTGACATAATTCAAGATAATAATTCAGAAGAGTTGTCATTTGGAACAATATACGTTGGGCAGAAGCGTACATGCTCTGAAACGTATAGCAAGATAATACGTTCTGAAATTCGCCGTTTTGACAGAAGAGCGTGTACCATTCCAAAGATGTTCCATGATTACAACAAAATTAGAACTGCTACAAATTAAGAATAGTACATCCATTTGCCTTAGAAAGTTTTCAGGTCGCAACCGAGTTACGGCCCAAAATCTATTAAACGAAAACTTTGTTCAAAACTTGATTCAACACGATGATGGTTACAAGGTTTTGAAAGGCGTTAGATCCTCACCTACACACTGGGAAGCTGAGAGGAAAAAGGCAATCGCTATGATTCGCCAATTTGGGCTTCCAACCTTCTTTATCACTTTATCGGCTGCAGAATCTCAGTGGGTTGAGCTTTTGGTCATCCTCTCAAAAACTGTTGATTCTAAAGATATTTCGGAAGAGGAAGCCAACAGTTTAACAACTCAAGATAGATATCGCTTAATTCGGTCAGACGTGGTTACTTATGCTAGATATTTTGACTACCGCTATCGACAAATTCTTAAGCTTTTTAAAGATAACGCCGGCATTTTTGGAGAGCATTTTGTTACTAATTTCTACTGGAGAGTGGAGTTTCAACAGAGAGGTTCCCCGCATATACATGGCACGTATTGGCTTAATAATGCTCATATGATCAACCTTCAAGATCCTCAGACATTCCATGATGTCATAAGTTTTATTGACAATTATATTTCTACCGATGGTTCGATCAGACACTCAGAAAATTAGTTGGGTTCTTTATCAAAAGCATAACCACAGTCGGTCTTGTACTAGGGAAATAAGAGGACAACAGTTTTGTCGTTTTGGTATACCATATCTACCAATGCCTTCAACGCAAATACTGTTACCTCTTACAGAAACAAGTCAAAATTCAGAAAGACACAAGGAAAACTTTTTCAAAATTCAAAACGTTTTAAATTCAAATATGACTACAGAAGACATTTCTAATTTAAACGATTTTGAACACTTCCTGTCTGATAGTAGAATAAATATGTCTTTTGATGACTATTTGTTAGCCCTTAGGTCAAGTTTAAAAAAACCCACAATTTTTCTAGAATGAAAATTACAGAAGATTTTAGAACTCCATAGAGCAAATATGGATATCCAATATATACTGGATGCATATGCTTGCTGTTCATATATAATTAATTATATTAACAAGTCTAACAGGGGAATTTCTGGGCTCTTAAATGAAGGTATATCAGAGGTAAATGCTGGAAATTATACTATTAAGCAAAAACTTAAACATATAGGTCACAAATTTACATCAGGCACAGAAATATCTGCACAAGAAGCAGTATATTGCTGCATTGGGCTCCATCTTTCGGAAGCAAGTTATGCAGAAATATTTATAAATACCTCTCGACCTGAGCAACGTGTTCGAATGAAAATCGAGAAAATCAAAGAAAATGTGATGTTTTTGAGCAAAGAGAACATGAAAATGTTCTAGAAAGTCTTTATAATGAAATAGACTTGGACGAAGGTGCTCAAAATGAGCTACCTATAGAAATGGAAAATAAGTTCAGAGTGTTGGCACTTCCAGAAATAAACCCAAATATAAATTTGCTGGACTTGCATGGCGAAGATTCAACTGATAATGGCACTGAATCTGATTGCAATATTAGACTTATTAAACTACCCCCTTTAATTCCATTTGAGGAACTATTTTCTTTAGTTCAAACTCTAAATACTAAGCAAAGAACCTATTTGACACATTTGATGCACCACCTAAAAACAAATCTCCCATTTTATGAGTTCATTGGCGGCGGTGCAGGTGTGGGAAAGAGTCGTTTGATATCTGCAATATATCAAGCTCTTAACCATCGTCAATTCTACACCTGGATAGAATCCAAGTTCCTAAAAGTTCTTCTTTGCGCACCTACGGGTAAAGCAGCATTCGGAATAGGTGGAATGACCCTTCATTCAATATTCTCTTTACCTGTTAATCAGTTGAATAAAGAGTTGAGGCCACTTAGCAATGACACAGTTAATTCATTGTATTCCAGACTTATTGATTTAAAATTAATCATAATTGATGAAATATCGATGGTAGGTGCTCGTATGTTTAGCTCTGTTGATGCGAGATTAAAACAAATTTTCAAAACAGTGTCATACCGATCATAGTGTTTGGTGATTTGAAGCAACTGTCACCTGTTGGAGATAGGTGGATATTCTCTCCTAATCCCAATGATGCATACAGCACTTTAGTTGGTTCCCCTTTGTGGGAGTTATTTAAATACTTTAAATTAACAGAAATAATGAGACAACGGGAGGATCAGGCCTTTGCAATTGCATTAAACCATATGGCATCTGGTACTATGACAAATGAGGACATATCCCTCATTGAAACTCGAGTAGTTAATTTCGAAGAAGTTCCCGATGATGCCATACATTTATTTTGGTCCAATGAAGAGACAAATAATTTAAATGCCCTTAAGCTCAGTCGAATCCCAACAGAAGCTTTCCTTTCAACTGCAAAAGACTCAGTTAAAGGAATTGGTATAAATGAAAATGATAATATTTTGGAAAGAGTTAAACTTGGAAAGAGTTAAACTAAAAACCTCGGCCAAATATATGATTACAGTGAACATAAACACGTGTGATGGCTTGGTTAATGGGGCAGCTGGACAACTTATGCAAATTGATTTCCATTGTTCTTTTCCAACAATTCTGTGGATTAAATTTTTGGAACCTTCTGTAGGTTTGATAGCACGATCAAAAAAGCCTCATCCTCTAGAAAGTTCTTGGACACCAATTGAAAAAGTTCTAAAATCTTTTTAATATAAAAGAAATGAACAAATTTCAATTGAAAGAAGTCAGTTTCCAGTTGTTCCGGCTGAGGGAATAACCATTCATAAAAGTCAGGGTGCCACATATAATAAAGTTGTAGTTCACACTCGACCCAGAATGACTAGAGCGACATATATTGCGCTTGTAGTCGAGCTACTTCTGCAGAAGGTCTATTCATCATAGGAAATTTTGTTCCTCCTAACAAATTTTCTGAATCGGATCCCGTATTTAGGGAACTGAGGGAATTGAACACAAATAAAGCTTTGACAACAAGTTTGAATTTTATGATTTCCGGAACATCAGGACATCAAATTTTATTCCATAATGTTCAGAGTCTTCACGCTCACATTAATGATATAAAAAGCGACTGTTTGATGCTATCTTCAGATATTTTATGATTTGTAGAAACTTGGAATTATCCTTGCGAAAGTTTTGATATACCAGGATTTACTCCAATTAACGAGCTGAGGATAGATAGCACGGAAACAACCAACAGAAATAAACGGGGCATTATAATATATGCAAAGCATAGTATTGCTTGCTCTATACAATCAAAGGCTGTAAAGAAAATTTATTCAGGCCGCAAAGTTTTAGAAGCGGTTTTGTTTAAATGTTTCAATACTGATATTCTGGTTCTATATAGAAATTCAGCTTTCTCTGTCAGACAATTAATTGTAGAACTTCAGGAAGTCATTACTTCTGAGTTAGGCAATCAAAATGTGCTAATTGTTGGAGATTTTACCATTTTAATGTCTACAGGGACTGCAATAAGAAATCTGCTCCAAGAAAAAACTTTAGTTCCCTGCTTGGTGCAGAATATTCAACTACACCTGCCGGTACACCAATTAATTGGGCATTTTCAAACATGAATCCTTCCCGTGTAAATGCAATTACTTTTGAGACAATACACAGCTATCATGACAGTATTTGTGTCTCTATTTCGAACTAAAGTTTTCAGACTTAGTGCAGTAGTTCTTCATTTTTTTTTTCCAAATATAATCGAATTGGAATGGTATAGGATTTAGAATTTTGACAGTAGTTTTTAAGACAATTTTAAGAAAAATATGTAAATAATCTAATTAAGAAAATTTAAATTATATATATAATTTGTTATTATATATGACATTATTGTATAAATATATGATAGAAATTAAATAGTATAAGGAAAAAAGAAATATAATTTGGATATATGTATAAGAATCTCTACAAAAATTTATGTTTAATGTTGTAAATATTATATAATAATATTATATCATTTTTAAAGTTGTTAATATTTATTATTTTTAAGCTAAACATGTATAGTAATATCGATATAATAAATAAAATATGTTATTCATTGTTCAAAACGATTTATTTTCATACTTCTCAATACAGTTGTAATGCATTCTATATAAAATCAATTATAAACGTATACAAAAAGCACGAGAACGATTTCTCATAATTTGAGTAAATTTAGTTTACAAATTGCTTTAATTATTTTCACTGTGAGTGAAAAGTAAATAACTAAGGCAACAGTTCCTACTTCTAATTATTAAAATATATAAAGAAGTCTCAAACGAATATACCATTTAACTATGCGAGAGTATAAAATGTTCGATTACATCCGAACTTAGCCCTTCCTTACTTGTTTACTTTTTATTTTATTAAATTTTTTGTTTTCAATTTGACAGTTTGTATTTCTAATCAGCAGTGATAATGTGCTAAATTTCGCTATCGACAAACAGATCGTACTAAATCTGAGTCGCATAGGATAATTTCGAGTAGATTAACTTCAAGTCTCCTGGGTGACGAGATTAACAAGTGTAATTTTAGTATGGCGAAATTTTGCTAAATCTAGTAGATTAGTGGGATAATGTACTCAACAGCCTAAAACTCGTGATTAAGAGTCGGTCGGAAATTGGTATTACATTTCAAATCTGTCAGATGTTTCTATTCTGACTTCATGACACCTACTACATTCTTTCTATCGGTTTTAATATTGATTTCGATAACTATCAGAACCCACATTACCCTAAATATATGCATATACGCATAATTGTGTTAAATAAAGGGACTACTGCTGGATTCAACGCAATCCCTTTTAATCATCCCCTGAAGACAATTAAGTTGTAGAATATAGAAGAACTAAATAGAGAACAGTATTTATTTTACAAGTAAGCAACAGCCAAGTTCGGGTATAACCTAACTTTTATACAGGGGCAGGGAAATAATTTCACATGTTGCAAAGCTTTATATTAAAAAATGCAACAAAAATGCAAAACAGTTCAACAATAATTTTTCAACGAAATTGTGAAACGATTATAATCCAATTTGGTATCTTATTAGCTTATTTATGTACGAGTATATGATAAGTCATAGGCTAACTTAATTGCATTACAACATTTTGCATGTCCGAAATATTAATATTAATATTTTTTTTTTGCTGGTGAGGGGGTGAAAAATACCTTCCGCATCATCAGGAACCGCGTTTACATTACTACAGGGTGGCGCTCCACTTTCCTCATTGAGAGATTTACATCTACGCACCTGCGTCCAGGTCCCACTTTTTGCTGTGTAGCAAAGTTTCTGCGAATTTCTGGATAATAGAACAGTTAGCTTTGCTCTCCACCATGACGCTGATTAAGTTGTTCGCGCTTATTGGACCGACCAGGTTTTCTACGGCGGTACGTTCCCTTTGCCATCGCTCACATTTAAAGAATGTGTGTTCAGCGTCGTGTTCAGTCGCATCGTTGTATAGACATGCCGGCTCTTCGACTTTTCCCATTCTGTAGAGGTACTTTTTGAAGTATCCATGACCGGATAGTAGCTGCGTTATGTAGAAGTCGACATTAGAAGCTTTATCTTTTCTTGGCTGGGCCCCCCTATGTTGGCCATTAGTCTGCTGAGTTGGGAGGAGATTTTCGCTGCCTTTCCTGCGACGTGCTGGATTTGTACCCCGAAAGTTAATCTGGGGTCCAGTCTTACGCCTAGGTAGTTCACCGATTTTTGTGTCCTTAGAGTGTCCGTAATCGTTTGCATACTTCTTTCGAGAGGTATGTGCTTATTTGTTAGCAGTAGTAGTTCTGTGTTCTCCGTAACGAGCTGGAGGTTGTGTGAGTCAAGCCATGCTTGTGTCCGTATCATGACCTGGTTTAGCTTTCTTCGCGCATCTTCTGTGTCTCGGGCTGTAATTACTGCTGCAATGTCGTCCACGTAGTCAATTAGGTACGATTCGTCTGGCATTTCGAGTTTTAGTATGCCGTCGTAGTTGATGTTCCACAAGTCTGGGCCTAAAATGGATCCTTGTGCAGCTCCTGACGTAACCGCTATCTGTCGTGATCCCTCTCTAGTTTGGTACAGCAGATATCTTTTGCTGAGGTAGCTCCGCACCACAGCTCTGAGGTAGTTGGGGATTTTAAAGCTTTTTTCAAGAGCGTCGATCATGTCCGCCCATCTAGCGCTGTTGAAGTCGTTTCGGACGTCTAGATTCGCCAGCAAAACTATTCTTTTGTATTTATGGCATCTACGCTGTGCGGCTTCTACGATTTCAATGTTGTATCTTAGAGCTCCTAAAGTTGACTTGCCGGGTATAAAGCCGTGTTGTCCTCCGGCTTCGCTGATGGCCGCTTCGAGTCTGGGTTTAAGTAGACTTTCATAAAGTTTTCCCGCTGTGTCAAGCATACATAGTGGACGGTATGCTGATGGTAAGTTGGGATCACCTTTTCCATTACTGATTAGCACCAGCCGTTGTTTTTTCCAAGGTTCAGGGAATATTCCGGCTTCGAGGCAGGCGTTGTACATATTCAAAAGTAATGCCGGTCGCTCTGCGGGGATTTTTTTAAGGATTTCTGCTTTATTTTATTTATTAGTTTTGAGCTTACCAGTGGCCAGTTGTAGCTCTTCGAGGGTGAACTGGGGGATTTGCAGAAGTCTTGTTGTCTGTTCTGGATCACTAATCCTGTTTTCGTGTGTGGGGAAGAGTGCGCTTACGATATGATCCATTTTGGCAGCGGTTAAGTCAGGTGGTTTTGCTCGAACTCCCAGTTTCTTCATTACTATTTTGTACCCGAGTCCCCAGGGGTTTTTGTTAACGTCCTCGCGTAGTTCCTCCCATTTTCTCTTTTTGCTATCATCGATGGCGTGCTTCATCTCCTTTTTCGCCGCTTGTTATTGCTTGGCTTCTTAAGATGCGGCTCCTCTTCGCCTGGATCTCGTATACCATCTACGAAGGCGAAGGCATGTGCGTCTGAGTTGGGCGATATTTTCTGTCCACCAGTAAACTGCCGCTTTATGTTTGCTGTGGGATGCCTTGGGCATCGGTTTGTGACATGCTCTTGTTATATTAAGCATTGTGTGCTCGACTACTTTTCTTGCATTTTTGGGGGAGTTGCTAGATGGGTTATGGTCGTCTATTGCGGAGATTAATTTCGAAGTACTGTAGAAGACTGTATCCTCTACATTTTCGAGCTTTTCTTGAAATTCTTGTATGCTGTCGCTTGGCGTCAGGTAGCAGCTAATTACTGTGAAAAGGTCGCATTTGGCCCATACGAACCCGTTGCCGTTCCTATAGTGCCGACTTTGCTACCTGGTGGTAGCCATATAGCTGGGGTTGAGCTGCTATCTTCTAACCAGGTCCCGCTCTCCTTCTTTTTATATTGCTAGCTTATGATGATTAAGTCGTAACCGTTCTCCGTCACCATTTGCGAGAGTAAAGCGTCAGCAGCCTTGCATCTATGCATATGGGCCTGTAGAGTATTCATTTATTCTGATGATTCCTATATACCGTACATTTTGCGGAGCCCGGGATATGGTCGATTTTTTTGTGTTTGGCATTTTCGCAGAGGCAGCATGAGGGGGGTTTTGTGCACTCTTTTAATTTTTGACCTGGTTGGCCACATTTTATGCAAGTGGTCCCTTTAATCTTAACATCTTCTTCTTTTAGATTTACTTTGCTACGGATGTTCTTAAGGACCTCGGCGTAGCTATTGCCTTCTGCTGGCATAATAATCACGTCCTCTGATTGTTGCTTGGCCCTATTACGTGCTCTCTGACTTGCAGCTATATTCTTCCCTTGTTGCCTCTCTTCTGTGGTTTTGAGTGCTTCCACCACCTTGCCTCGTTCTGCGTGGGTCTTCTTCGTCCCTTTGGGCAAAACTTTCTGCCACTGGCCGTCCTTTTCGTTCCGTGCATCTCCCCGTCTTTTCTCGATTTCAGCGAAGAGCCAGTTTCTGCGGTAACTCTTGATTACGTCAAAGAGTTCGTCTAGCTGTGCCGCTCCGTTCTTAACGTTCATGCTGACATTTTTCTGTTTGGCCATCGCCATCTTCATTATTTGCACGATGCTCTTGCACTTTTCTAAGGATTCCTTCTTCTGCCTGGGAACTTATGTTCAGAGCCAGGTTCGAGCACAAATCAGGAGCTCGTCTCAACTGAAACTGTACGGCCGAGAATATATGGCGACGTGCATTGAACGAACTTGAAGACCTGCCATGGTTTTAACGAGACGGAGATGAGGACAGCATTAGCCTACCAGCCATTTCGGTGAGATGTCACTCTTACCTACTGAGGTGAGGCTGTGGTAGAATGCTGCTCTCACCAGCCCTTTGTCAATCTAATCCTTTCCGGCTTTCCAGTATACTATAATTAGAATCTTACTGGCCTCGATTCTATAGGCCCTTGCCCAGGGTTTTCATCGTCATCCGTACACATTGGGTACTGTCGCCGTATTGATCCCTCGTCGCTTTGTTGCCTCCCTCTCGTGGGTAGGTTCTCCCTCGGTGCAGCCCCGGTGGGGGTTGTGAAGCCTTATTTAAAGACGGCATCTGTTCGCCTCTTCGCCGGAGGTTCATTGGGCGCGTGAGGCATTTTGAGCCAAGCCCTCCTCTCCTGCAGCTCTTGGTCGGGGCTGCGTATTACTATTCGCAGCTAACATACTTAGCGTAGGCCGTCCACTATCCGCCAACTGTGACCCCGGTCTAGCCTGAGCTCAGCTTTACCAAAGTATTATATATAATATAATATATTAATATTAGGATCAAGCTAATTAACTCAAATGAGATATAAGTTTGTAATATAAACTCAATCAAAGAGGTTAGATTTATTATACGGGATATATAAGGAAAACATCAACCGAAAGATGGAACATCTTAATTTCATTCTGGACATGATCTTAAAAAAATCTTATATGTAGTATATGGGATTTGGAGTAATTGGTAGATCGATATCACGTATTCTCTTCATTAAACTATAGTATATCCAATATAATACTTTTATTTAATTTTTTAAAGATATCTTATATATAATATTATACCGCATATTTCGGTGGTATAAAGTCAACCTAAAGTTCCAAAATATTTATATATGGTGTATGGGGCTAAAGGAAGTATTGACCCGATTTTATCCATTTTTCCTACAAGGGCATGCTGTCAACACAAAAAATTTTTTCCCGATTTTCAATACTATATCTTACAGATTAACCAAAATGTTCGGTAAACACAGTCATATGCACAGGGGTCCCTTTATTTAGTGTATAGGTGCTTAAAATGAAATACCTTGAGGGCACTATTTGTGCACATTTTTATTCTGATAACTTAATTGACGTTTGATTTGTAGACTGTAAAGTGAAAGAATCAAATGGAATTTAAAAGTTTAAATTTTCAAAGCGTATAGCAAGACTGTTGGGATAACCTTCCACACCAAATTTGGTTGAAATTGGAAGAGTAGTTCCTTAGATATAGGATTTCCACGCCATGCCTCTTCTCCAATTTATACACCGCTTACCTACTTACACAGCCCCTTCCTGCCATCTTGGTTGTGAAATTTGATGTTTGTGGCGCTTTGTGACATTAATCCACATCTGCAATATCGAATTCCCTTGGGTGCTACGAAATATATGTATGTATCAAGTTTCATTAAGATTTCTAAACTTTTACTCAAGTTATCGCTTTCACAGACAGACGGACAGATAGTCAGTCACCCGAATATCAACTCGTCTCGTCAACCAATAAAGAGTTATATGAGTCGGGTTCGTTGGGCAAGCAAAGAGGTGGTTAGTCACGTACTCATTGCACGCAGGACATACAAGTATAATATATTGAACAAATCTATTATACTCTGCAGCAATATGTTGTTAAAAAAAAACAAAAACTATTATACTCTGTAGCAACATGTCGCGGGAGTATAAAAATATCTTAAATATTTTCTCGAAACATTATTCCATTCATTTCTCAAAATTGTTTCACTATAAATTAATAAATAAGTTTATTTATCTACTTAAAAAGGTGTTTACGTTTTTGTTTACAATTTACATGCTATTTGAAATTTTTTCGATGTTGCCTCTTCCCAATCCATAAGGAATAGGTAGGTAGGTAGGTAGGTAGAGTGGCTGTCTAACGACGCACCTAGGCCTATAGGAGGCCCATTGTGATACCACTGCGACTAATGTTCCCTCACTCTATCGTCTCCTCTCTGAACTAACCTGTGCTCCTGATGAAGCTCATCAGTATAAATAATTTTATATTAGCAACTTCTGATACGTAGTGAAGAAATCCACGACCGATAGTTGCGATTCTTTTCCTGTATAGAGCTTTACATTCGCATAGAAGATGTTTTACTGTCTCATCTTCTTCTACTTCTTGGCAGCTTCTACAATAGTCGTTGTAAGGTACACCTAGCCTGCTGGCATGTCTACCAATTAGACAGTGACCTGTTAGTACCCCAATCAGAGTTCTTATGAATTTTAATAGTCGGTTTGTACGACTCACGCTCCATTCCTGCCACGTTAGTCTGCTGGTTGAGCAGGTTATTGATTTTCTCCACCGAGACTCTGCTATATTTATAGCATGTTCGCTGATTAAGTGTTTGCAAGTTGCCAGGGGCATAAAAATGCCCTCTTTTTCAGGGGTTAATTGTAACTCGGTGCCTGTTCTGGCTAGTTCATCTGCTTGTTAGATCCTCTAATAGATCAAGACATCCTTTCATTATCTTTGATAAGACCATAGAAGACTTGAGTGATTTCAAGGCCGCTTGGTTATCCGTATAAATATATATGCTCCTTGTTGTGAGCACACTTTTTGTCAATACAGCAAGGCTTTCTTTGATTGCTGTGATCTCCGCCTGGAAAACACTGCTGTGGTCTGGTAAGCGGAAGGCGATTTTGGTGTCTAAAGTTGCGGAGAAGACACCAATTTCCACTCGATTATCTAGTTTGGATCCATCCGTGTAGGTGCTACTTCCTGGATTCCTGTCCACCTCGTCCCTTTCCCACTCCTCTCTGGTGGGGAAGGCCACATTGTGGACGGAATTTAGCTTCAATTCTATTGGATTGCAGAAATCCGTGGTTTTGGGTAGAAACGGGAACGATCTAAGTATCCTTGAATGCACCTTGTTGCATGCGACTAGTTGGGAGGATTCCCTCAGTCTAAGAGCTGACTTTGCTGCCACGTGCTTACAGAACAGGTCTGTTGGCAGTTAATGTAGAATGACGTTTAGAGCCTGGCTTGGCGTTGTTCTAAGAGCTCCACTAATGCATATACTGGCTGCTCTCTGTATACTTTCCATACGCCTCGCCGCGTATTTCTTATCCATTATTGGCCACCATACCAATATACCGTATGTCATGATTGGTCTGACAACTGCTGTATAGAGCCAATAAGCTATCCGAGGCGTTAGCCCCCATTTGGGACCCACAATCCTTTTACAAGTGTAGAGTGCTGTGGCTGCTTTCTTCACCCTAGCATCCAAGTTTTGTTTCCATGACTTCCTGTCTAAGATTAGTCCTAGGTAGCTTGCCTTATCTCCAATTGTTAGTTCGCAACCATTTAGTACTGGCGCCGTAACTACTGTAGTGTTATGCTTTCTGATAAGCAATACCAGCTCTGTCTTACCATCATTTAAGTTTAGTCCGCACGATACAGCCCAACGGTTTATATCGTCCAGGATCGTTTGCATAAGGTTTGCGAGAGTATTAGGGAATTTACCTCTAGCCGATATTGCCCAATCGTCAGCGTAGGCCACAACATGTACCCCCTTCTTCTCTAGATCCCTCAGCAACTTATTCATTGTCAGGATCCAGAGAAGTGGGGATAACACGCCTCCTTGGGGTGTACCCCTTTGGACGGATCTGCACATCGTTGTCGCTCTCAGCTTTGAAATTATTGACCTGCTCGCGAGCATCTGTTCATATAATTTTCTGAGAGGTTCAGAGATGTCCAGATCTTTAAGCGTACTCAGTGTGGCTCTAGGCTGTATGTTATTGAAGCAACTAGAGTGTATTCTTTAACTTCTAGAGATTTTTCAACTCGCCACCACAGAGCTCAGCGCTTTGTCTGTGAATTTTCCTTTAGAATACGCATGCTATGAACCAGGCAACTTGTCTGCTTTTAGTTTGTTTCTTATATATAGTTCTATTAGCCTTTCCAACGTTTTTAGAAAAAACGAGGAGAGACTAATAGGTCTGAAGTCCTTTGGATTTGTATGCGAGCTTTTGCCTGCCTTAGGTATATATATTACCTTGTCTTCCCTCCAAAACGAAGGGATATAGTATAATTGCAGCGCCCCCTTAAAAATGGTAAATAGCCAATCCATTATGTAATTCTGCGACTGCAGGAATTGAGCCGGGAATAGACAATCTGGTCCCGGCAACTTGAAGGGCTTGAAGCTATTTATTGCCTAGCGTACGTTGCTTTCTGATACTGTGTTAATAAGAGTGGAGTCTATTTCTGCTCCACTGTCTTGAGTATATTCAACAGTATGGCTTTCAGAGCTACCTGGGAAGTGGGTATCCATTAGTAGTTCCAGTGACTCTTCACTGGATACCGTCCAACTGCCGTCTGGCTTCTGAAGATAATCGATACTATTCACAGATTGTGCCATTATTTTCCTAAGTCGAGACGCTTCCGCCGTGTTCTCGAGATCATTACAAAAAGATTTCCAAGAATTTATTTTTGCTCTCCTAACTTCCTTCTTGTATGACCTAAGGAGGTTGTAGTAATAATCCCAGGCTGACTCGCCTTGGGATTGCTTAGCTAAATTGAACTGCTTTCTGCATCCTTTCTGTAACTTTTTAAGTTCGAGAGACCACCAGGGTGGCCTAGTTCTACTTCGTGTTATTGGACAAGCCACTTCTAATGCTTGCCGGCAAGATTCAGTGAATTGATCAGCGAGGATGTCGAGATCCTCTTTACTATTGGGCTGAAACGGCGGAATTATAGGGATACGTTTTTCCAGCTCTTGCATGTGCACCTGCCAGTTCGTTTTCCTATGATTCCTGAAGTCCATGCCTCTATCGGCCCTTTCTTCTAATATACATTCAATATATTGGTGATCCGAAAAGTAATGTTCTTCGAGGACTCTCCATTAGGTTACCCTGTCGAATAGTACTTCCGACACAAGTGTAATATCCAGTACTTTTTGTCGGTTTCTTATAATAAATGTTGGCGTCCTTCCCTTATTACACAACAGTAGCTTAGTGCCTAGTAGAGTCGCTTAAAAGCTCTCTCTCAGTATACAAGTTTAAGAGTCTGGCAGCAAGCTTAAACTCGGAAGAACACTCTCTACGCTCTATACTTTCTACATCGCTCGAGAACTCCATAGGATCTTCCTCTACTTCGCATGTCTCGCTTTCCGATGCTAGGTGGTCTGCAGCATCGGCGTCCGACTTGTACGGTGTAATCCTCCCTTTCGTGAACGTAGTTTATATCTCCGCCACTTTTCGCCAGCGGTTCGATGGATTCTTTTGTTAGTAATAGCAGAATCTGCATCGTGGCCCTTTTGGTCTCCATGCCAGATTCTGCTACACTATCGTCAAATGCCTTGACGAACTTCCACCCCTTCGTGGGCAGACTCGGGTTGCAGGCTCTTATGAGCTGCATAATCTGATCCGGCTGTGATGGTGTAGCTGGGATCCATACCCTTGCCGTTGGTCTGGATGGTTTTTTAGCCACTGCTATCAGTTTTGCGCACGGGTATACTTCCCCTACCTTGGATATAGCAGTTTTGTATAGTGCAACCGATCTCCCGTCATCTCATGCAATCATTTTAATGTGGCCCTGGTACCAGCCGGCATCTGTGCATGACGGTGGCGGACCTGGATTGCTTATTAGCACTTCCAGCGCTCTGGGGATTCTTCCATCGGGGTCCCTCTCATCCAGAACGCCAATGACAATTCGGTTCCGGGCCACTTCTGCAAATGATTTTGCGGGCGTCCCGCCCTTTGTTTTCGGTTTCGTTAGACTGACGGCTTAGCCTCTTCAGCTGACCTCTGTCGCTTTGCTGCCTTTACTGGAGGTTCCCATTTAAAATTAAGTATGACCGCCCTCGTGCAGTCAATTGATGCTAGGAGCTCCTTGGTTAGCTCCTCTTTGGTTGGCTGTTGCAACTCCACTAACCTCAATAGGTATGCGGCGCGTTGTTTCTCCGCATACCTTGCCTTTGTCGGGTCCTGAATATTGAATGCGGGCCACTTTCTGGCAGATGCACTTCCAGCAGCAGCCCCTTTTGTATTTCCCCCCTCCCCCCGCTTCTCAGTCGTGTTTTGACTGCAGGGTTTGGGCCTGGCTGCCTCCGGCGCTACTACTTTCTTGGGGCCAGCTTTAGCTTCTGCCTACTTCCTTGTGCCTGCCTTATCTACGGGACCAAGCTTCGCTCCTGTCCTCTTGCTAATTGTTGCCGAGCTCGTTGCAAGCGCTGCTCTTTTATGGGAGCAACTAGCTCCCTCCCGATTTTTTGGTGGAGATGCGGGCTTCCTTGTATGTTTGTTTTGGGTTTTTGTTAGGTTTAGGTTCATAAATGGTCCCACGAGTGTGGGGGAAAGTGTGTCCGCTTGCGCATAGGCCCCGCTACGCAAGCAAGGCTATCATATTACGGAGGGCGCCAGGTATCCATAAGCTCCGTTTGAGACTGGGCTATTTAAGGGCCCCCAGCCAGGTTGATCCTCGGCACGTGTCGCATGACACCTTGATCCAGCCCTTTATAGTACCCCCAACCATGGTAAGGCTCCTTACCTGTATGCTGTGCTATCGAGGAACATCGAACACACTGGTAAGAAGTCTGACCTTAGCAAGATTTCTCACGTCTACGGCAGGGGCGGTCTGTTACCAGCTCGAGGATTCAGTAGGTGATTTCTGCCGACCTTCCATAAGGAATACGTGACATATATTTGGTTGGCGTAATATTGTCTTCTATAATTCCTCGTATAAACCTGCCAATTCTACATTTTGAACCAATACACCTTTTTTACTACTTAAACGGCTTAACTTGGCATTCTGCATAGGTTGCCTACTAATATTTAACTATTAAAACGGCCAAATGCCTCACAAGTGGTTCAAATCTGGTATAGTGTATTGCCGTGTTATGTTATAAAATTTATAACTTTAATATTGTTTTTGATACATTTTCAAATATTCTTCGATTATTAAAATTTCGAAAGATTAAATTTACTTTGTTTTGCTCAAAATATTATTTATTGCATTTAATATAATATTTTTAACGCTTTGTAAAAGCTGTGTCTGTATTTCGTTTCAACGGACATATTTTTAAACTTAATGTTATACAAATATATTTTTCAATCAGCATATAAGACCGTGTATGTATAATAACATTAATTACATAAAATGTGTTAATATTATATTAGGTTAAGCATTGTATAGGCGGCCTTATAGAAAAAAATCCTGGTGAACCGAAAACCAAAAAAAGATCGGTAGCGTTAGTTAACAAGTTAGACTTGTTTTGTGAGTACATTAGAAATAAAATTTCTAATTAGAGCCGTGCACTTCATTATTCTTTTTATTTCTAAATTTTAATGCTAATGTATTCGGCTTACGACTATTTATAATTAAGTGTACATTCATAATTGCTTAGATGGTTTGTGTTTGCTACCTGATTATGATGTTTACATATTTTAAGTGAAAATGTTGTTTTTGTAGTTTAGTTGATAAATATGGTTGTCGCGTATGCTGATTGTATGATATGTGTAAAGTATTGGATCGTTCACTAAGTAATTTCGTTTGTTGATAACGGCTGATCATATTGAATTTTTTCGCAGCAAACTATATCTGCATATTCTAATATAATATTTGTATTATAAGTATTTCAAATTCTTCAATAATTACTGATTTCGGGTCTAAGGTTTCAAGTTTCCTTTCAAATTGTGAATTGATTTTTCTCTGTTCGTTATTTTGTTCTATTATATTTATTTATTTAATCCTGATTTTATTTCTATTAGATAATCATGATGTGGTGTTCGTGTTATAAACTTTAAAATTGAAATGTTTACATTTGACGATCTTTTATCTCTACGTGGAGAAGGTATAATAAAATATTCGTAGTCGGTATTTAGACCGTGGCGAAGATTCAACAGATAATGGCACTGAATCTGATTGCAATATTAGACTTATTAAACTACCCCCTTTAATTCCAGTTGAGGAATTATTTTCTTTAGTTCAAAGTCTAAATACTAAGCAAAGAACCTATTTGACACATTTGATGCACCACCTAAAAACAAATCTCCCATTTTAAATGAAAATGAGAGAGCGTTTTTACTCATAACAAGATCAAATCGGGTGAAAATTTTCCTTACCCCCCATGTAACTAATATCATGATTTTCGAACATTCGTCTGACTTTACTCCATTTGATTGGTGATGGTATGTGAGGTACGTTAATGAAACAGTGGGAGCCTTTTATTAGTCTGTGGCATGTCAGTAGTATGTGGTAATGGAAAAAATTAATAAAATAATAATACTGCCCTCAAATTCCATATACTACTTATAATGCTTTTCATTATTCTAACCAGTTTCTCGAGTATAGCTGAGCAATGTCAAAATTAATATATTTCTCTATCCCCAATATCTATATGATTTCCGTCTTTCCAGCTGACTTTACACCGTTCCGGTTGATTAACGTGATATTTTAACGAAATTAAGTGGAAAAGATTTCTTAAATATTGTGTGGTTTGACGCTGAATTAGAATGAAATGAGTATATACTAAGTCTAAGCTTCACACCTTCATATAATGAATTCCGATTCTCTGGTTGACGTTTGCCACCTAAGCTTATAATATAAAATTTAGCCACTTTGGTGAAGTTAATATCACATTCATACTTATGTATATCTCACTTCAAGCAATAAAACTGAGACTAAGTTTATGGCCTTTAATATAAGTCAAGAAGATACCAAATTTGATTGTAATTTAATCACGATATAATTTAATAATGGATGTTTAATTCAACATTTTTTAATATACGGTTTGGAGGAATTTTCTGGTCTTTGATTTTCCCAGCTCACATGTACTACTTATGGTATAATGTTTTTCGTCAATTTGATAATTTAATGAAATTAAATGGACAGTTTTTCTTAAAAATAATGTATATCGCTGCATATAAATGAAATTGGTCTAGACTTTGTTTAAACCTTATAACCCTAATATACTGATTTCCGCTCCTCTGGTACAACAGCAACCTCATATACCCCACATATTAAATCTAACCCCTTTGGTTCAGTTTATATCACATATACCATGTTTGAGTTAAATAGCTTCTTCTTATAAAAGTTAACATTTCGGAGAAAAAAATAGTATTGACACAAAATAAATCTATGATCAATAACATAAGTTAATAAGATACCAAATAATAATCGAGTAATGAATGTTGAATTCTTTCGCAACATTTTTATACTTTCGCAACATGTTGCAACAGAGTATAGTTTTGTTCACCAAAGAGTTGTTTGCATCACCTAAAGTGATAGATAGAGATTTCTATATACATATATTTCTTCTAATATTTGGTGATAATCAGTGGTTAGGTATATTTTCTCAGCCATCATGTTGAACTTATTATAAAATATACCAGTCGTCAATGCTAAAAAAGTTTCTTAGAGTGCTGGACTTGGTATAGAGCAAAAAAATCTTTCTAGAAAAAATTGCATGAAATAAATATTAGTAATGTAGTATCAAAAGGGCTAAAGATCCTTTTTATGTGGTTGTAGATAAACTGCGACCATCGGTTAACATGCTACTGTCTATTATTTCAGTTTTGCGACACATTTTAATATGAAGGTCATGAGGTGAACTGTAAACTCAAGAAAATTACATTTTTACCTAGCGCCGTTGGCAGCTTATGAAAGGTTTAGATATTAAGACAGAAAGAAGAAAATCTACATACCTGCTCTACATATGTGTATACCATACTTAATTATATATAAGTTATTGTTAATTTAGCCTTCATCGGTAGACCCTTCAAAATAGGTACCATAGATCCCCCTGTTTTAGAAAGCGTTTAACAAAAGTAATTTACGGAGGGATTTTCCGAGAACTTAATTTCAATACAATGAAAAAAAATACTACTAATTTCTAAAATATAAATATAACTAAATATTATGTATTATTATGTTAGTGAATAGCTAAGTAATATATAGGTATACAAAAGTACGTAAGCTGTACCAACATGTTGCAAGAGTATAATAAATATCAGTACACTGTGTTCGTAGTTTCAGTTTCACTAGATGTCTTTACAAGCAAAGTGCTTTATTCAAACTATTTTTAGTGTATTACAAAGTACAGTGTATAGTGACGAGCAACAGCACAGCAAGGACTTACAAGGAATTACAGTGAAAGAGAGCAGCACCTAGGATCCAACTTTTAACACCCGGACAGACTGAATTATATAAGTATTATCTATAAGTATTTTACATATTAATCCATTTATTATTAATTAATTATGCCCAGATTAAGTAGAAACTATATATTACTAAGTCGTCTTCAGAATAGAAGACGTATGAGAGTTCTTCGTGCAAACTCTTTATATAGAGATAGTGAGCAGTCACAAAATACTGTAAGTCACGCTAATCATAAACTAGATTCCGATATACGTCTGTCCGAACAAATTATCAATACAAATCAACATAGAACCAGGCGGGAAAATCGGCAAATTCGCTCTGAAGAGCAAATAAGAGAAACTCGAGGTCATAGGTCTTGGCGTGAAGACCCCGAGGTTCGATCTGTTGAGCAAGTTGCAAATACTGTTCAACATAGAACAAGGCGGTAAGATCCCCAAATTCGCTCTGAAGAGCAAATAAGAAATACTCGAGGTCATAGATCTCGTCGAGAAAATCCTTAATTACGTTATGATGAACAAAGTAGGAACACTAGGGTTCATAGAGAACTTCGCGCAAGAAATCCTGAGTATAGGAATTTAGAGCGCATTCGTGATCAAATGCAAAGGGAACATGCAAGAAGAAATCCTGAAATAAGGAGAGAGGAGCGTGATAGAGAAACACAACGTCGACAGATTAGTAGGAGGGGTATGAGGGAAGAAATTTTGAATCAGAGACGTCTTAGACAAAGTCTAGTTCGCCTTCGTAGAAATAACCCACTCAATTTCCAAAATATAAATAAGGGCCCTACTGAAATATGTATTTGCTGCGGCGGCTTATGGTCTTCACACCAAGTTCGCAAATTAAATTTCGAAACTATTGCGCAAGGTCACCCGAATGCTGCATCTGCCTTCTTTTTAATGCAAAAATTTCCTTCAGAAGATGGAAATTACAATTTTTGTGCTACTTGCAAAAATGCGATTGTTAAAAAAAAAACGTTCGAAAAATATGTTTAGCTAACGGTCTAGACTTTCCTGAAATACCGGATTGTTTAAAAGGTTTAATTGAAGAACTTCTCATAATGCCTAGATTGCCTGTTATGACAATCCGTCCGTTAGGATATCAAGGTCAGAGTTTGCTCAAAGGTGCTGTTGTTAATATACCAATTTCTATTAATAATATTGTGACATCTCTACCAAGGTCCTTTGATGAGGCTCATGTTATACAAATTCACTTAAGAAGGCGTTTGGAATACAATCATGATTACATGATCAATACCATACGCCCCGCAAAGATTATGGAAGCTTTGCAGTTCTTAGTGAATACCCCTCTGTATTGTGAGCACAATATACATATTAATGAAAACTGGATTTCAGAATTTAATAACCAAGAAGAAGTTCCGATTGTTGCATCTGCAGAGGATTCCCGATTGGTTCAATATTTTCATGCGTCACAAACTTCTCATGATAATCCCTCAGGTAATAATATTCCCACGGGTCTTTTACCTTCAGAGCTAAATCCAGGCGGTCAAGAAACTCTTTTGGACAATATTCCTGTAGAAAACTTAGACTATAACCGTTTAGTTATAGCGCCAGGTGAAGGACAAAGACCAATTGACATAATTCAAGATAATAATTCAGAAGAGTTGTCATTTGGAACAATATACGTTGGGCAGAAGCGTACATGCTCTGAAACGTATAGCAAGATAATACGTTCTGAAATTCGCCGTTTTGACAGAAGAGCGTGTACCATTCCAAAGATGTTCCATGATTACAACAAAATTAGAACTGCTACAAATTAAGAATAGTACATCCATTTGCCTTAGAAAGTTTTCAGGTCGCAACCGAGTTACGGCCCAAAATCTATTAAACGAAAACGTGATTCCACACGATAATGGTTACAAGGTTTTGAGAAGCGTTAGATCCTCACCAGCTGAGAAGAAAGAGGCAATCGCTATGATTCGCCAATTTGGGCTTCCAACCTTCTTTATCACTTTATCGGCTGCAGAATCTCAGTGGGTTGAGCTTTTGGTCATCCTCTCTAAAACTGTTGATTCGAAAGATATTTCGGAAGAGGAAGCCAACAGTTTAACAACCCAAGATAGATATCGCTTAATTCGCTCAGACGCGGTTACTTGTGCTAGACATTTTGACTACCGCTATCGACAAATTCTTAAGCTGTTTAAAGATAACGCCGGCATTTTTGGAGAGCATTTTGTTACTAATTTCTACTGGAGAGTGGAGTTTCAACAGAGAGGCTCCCCGCATGTACATGGCATGTATTGGCTTAATAATGCTCCCAGGATCAACCGTCAAGATCCTCAGACATTCCCTGATGTCATTAGTTTTATTGACAATTATATTTCTACCGATGGTTCGATCAGACACTTAGAAAATTATTTGGGTTATCAAAAGCATAACCACAGTCGGTCTTGTACTAGGGAAATAAGAGGACAACAGTTTTGTCGTTTTGGTATACCATATCTACCAATGCCTTCAACGCAAATACTGTTACCTCTTTCAGAAACAAGTCAAAATTCAGAAAGACACAAGCAAAACTTTTTCAAAATTCAAAACGTTTTAAATTCAAATATGACTACAGAAGACATTTCTAATTTAAACGATTTTGAACACTTCCTGTCTCATAGTAGAATAAATATGTCTTTTGATGACTATTTGTTAGCCCTTAGGTCAAGTTTAACAAAACCCAAAATTTTTCTAAAAAGAAAATTACAGGATCGTTTTATAAACGCTTATAAACCTCTGATTTCGGAACTCCATAGAGCATATATGGATATCCAATATATACTGGATGCATATGCTTGCTGTTCATATATATGTAATTAATTATATTAACAAGTCTAACAGGGGAATTTCTAGGCTCTTACATGAAGCTATATCAGAGGTAAATGCTGGAAATTATACTATTAAGCAAAAACTTAAACATATAGGTCACAAATTTATATCAGGCACAGAAATATCTGCACAAGAAGCAGTATATTGCTGCATTGGGCTCCATCTTTCGGAAGCAAGTAATGCAGAAATATTTATAAATACCTCTCGACCTGAGGAACGTGTTCGAATGGTAAAACCTAGAGCGGAACTTCAGAACCTTCCTTCAGGTTCGACTGAAATATTCGTAGCCGGTATTTTAGATCCGATCAGTTAGAAACTCTTTGTTTAGCTGATTTTGCATCTAGGTATAAATATTTTAAATCTAGTAGAAGAGCACAAGAGAGTGATCATGAAGAAGAAGAGAGGGAAGACGATAATTTACCAGAAAGCGGGGTTGTCATGCCTCTTAAAGACGGTAGCGGTTATGTGAAAAAATGTACCAAACCTTGTATTATTCGGTATAGAAGGTTTAACCCAGATTTGGCCAGAGTTGAGTATATCCGCGAAATGTTAATGCTTTACTATCCTTGGCGGAATGAACAGCAAGATCACATTGAAAACGATAATGAGCAGACTTGCATAACACATCGTATTATAATTGAGGAAAATCAAAGAAAATATGATGTTTTTGAGCAAAGAGAACTTGAGAATGTTCTAGAAAGTCTTTTTAATGAAATAGACTTGGACGAAGGTGCTCAAAATGAACTACCTATCGTGGAAAATGAGTTCAGAGTGTTGGCACTTCCAGAAATAAACCCAAATATAAATTTGCTGGACTTGCATGGCGAAGATTCAACAGATAATGGCACTGAATCTGATTGCAATATTAGACTTATTAAACTACCCCCTTTAATTCCAGTTGAGGAATTATTTTCTTTAGTTCAAAGTCTAAATACTAAGCAAAGAACCTATTTGACACATTTGATGCACCACCTAAAAACAAATCTCCCATTTTAAATGAAAATGAGAGAGCGTTTTTACTCATTACAAGATCAAATCGGGTGAAAATTTTCCTTAGCCCCCATGTAACTAATATCAGGAGGATCAGCTCACTTGTACCACTTATTATATATATGTATAATTTTTTTCGTCAATTTGATAATTTAATGAAATTAAATGGACAGTTTTTCTTAAAAATAATGTATATCGCTGCATATAAATGAAATTGGTCTAGACTTTGTTTAAACCTTATAACCCTAATATACTGATTTCCGCTCCTCTGGTACAACAGCAACCTCATATACCACACATATTAAATCTAACCCCTTTGGTTCAGTTTATATCACATATACCATGTTTGAGTTAAATAGCTTCTTTTTATAAAAGTTAACATTTCGGAGAAAAAAATAGTATTGACACAAAATAAATCTATGATCAATAACATAAGTTAATAAGATACCAAATAATAATCGAGTAATGAATGTTAAATTCTTTCGCAACATTTTTATACTTTCGCAACATGTTGCAACAGAGTATAGTTTTGTTCACCAAAGAGTTGTTTGCATCACCTAAAGTGATAGATATAGATTTCTATATACATATATTTCTTCTAATATTTGGTGATAATCAGTGGTTAGGTATATTTGCTCAGCCATCATGTTGAACTTATTATAAAATATACCAGACAACAATGCTAAAAAAGTTTCTTAGAGTGCTGGACTTTGTATAGAGCAAAAAAATCTTTCTAAAAAAAATTGCATGAAATAAATATTAGTAATGTAGTATCAAAAGGGCTAAAGACCCTTTTTATGTGGTTATAGATAAACTGCGACCCCATCGGTTTACATGCTACTGTCTAATTTTTGAATTTTGCGACACATTTTAATATGAAGGTCATGAGGTGAACTGTAAACTCAAAAAAATTACATTTTTATCTAGCGCCGTTGGCAGCTTATGAAAGGTTTAGATATTAAGACAGAAAGAAGAAAATCTACATACCTGCTCTACATATGTGTATACCATACTTAATTATATGTAAGTTATTGTTAATTTAGCCTTCATGGGTAGACCCTTCAAAATAGGTACCATAGATCCACCTGTTTTAGAAAGCGTTTAACAAAAGTAATTTACGGAGGGATTTTCCGAGAACTTAATTTCAATACAATGAAATAAACTACTAATTTCTAAAATATAAATATAACTAAATATTATGTATTATTATGTTAGTGAATAGCTAAGTAATATATAGGTATACAAAAGTACGTAAGCTGTACCAACATGTTGCAAGAGTATAAGCAAAGTGCTTTATTCAAACTAATTTTAGTGTATTACACAGTACAGAGTATAGTGACGAGCAATAGCATAGCAAGGACTTACAAGGAATTACAGTGAAAGAGAGCAGCACCTAGGATCCAACTTTTAACACCCGGACGGACTGAATTATAGAAGTATTATCTATAAGTATTTTATATATTAATCCATTTATTATTAATTAATTATGCCTAGATTAAGTAGAAAATCTATATTACTAAGTCGTCTTCAGAATAGAAGACGTATGAGAGTTCTTCGCGCAAACTCTTTATATAGAGATAGTGAGCAGTCACAAAATACTGTAAGTCACGCTAATCATTAACTAGATTCCGATGTACGTCTGTCCGAACAAATCAATACAAATCAACATAGAACCAGGCGGGAAAATCCGCAAATTCGCTCTGAAGAGCAAATAAGAGATACTCGAGGTCATAGGTCTCAGCGTGAAGACCCCGAGGTTCGATCTGTTGAGCAAGTTGCAAATACTGTTCAACATAGAACAAGGCGGCAAGATCCCCAAATTCGCTCTGAAGAGCAAATAAGAAATACTCGAGGTCATAGGTCTCGGCGTGGAGACCCCATCTCTACCAAGGTCCTTTGATGAGGCTCATGTTATACAAATTCATTTAAGAAGGCATTTGGAATACAATCATGATTACATGATCGATACCATATGCCCCGCAAAGATTATGGAAGCTTTGCAGTTCTTAGTGAATACCCCTCTGTATTGTGAGCACAATATACATATTAATGAAAACTGAATTTCAGAATTTAATAACCAAGAAGAAGTTCCGATTGTTGCATCTGCAGAGGATTCCCGATTGGTTCAATCTTTTCATGCGGCACAAACTTCTCATGATAGTTCCTCAGGTAATAATATTCCCACGGGCCTTTTACCTTCAGAGCTAAATCCGGGCGGTCAAGAAACTCTTTTGGACAATATTCCTGTAGAAAACTTAGACTATAACCGTTTAGTGATAGCGCCAGGTGAAGGACAAAGACCAATTGGCATAATTCAAGATAATAATTCAGAAGAGTTGTCATTTGGAACAATATACGTTGGGCAGAAGCGTACATGCTCTGAAACGTATAGCAAGATAATACGTTCTGAAATTCGCCGTTTTGACAGAAGAGCGTGTACCATTCCAAAGATGTTCCATGATTACAACAAAATTTGAACTGCTACAAACTAATAATAGTACATCCATTTGCCTTAGAAAGTTTGCAGGTCGCAACCGAGTTACGGCCCAAAATCTATTAAACGAAAACTTTGTTCAAAACTTGATTCAACACGACGATGGTTACAAGGTTTTGAAAGGCGTTAGATCTTCACCAGCTGAGAAGAAAAAGGCAATCGCTATGATTCGCCAATTTGGGCTTCCAACCTTCTTTATCACTTTATCGGCTGCAGAATCTCAGTGGGTTGAACTTTTGGTCATCCTCTCTAAAACTGTTGATTCTAAAGATATTTCGGAAGAGGAAGCCAACAGTTTAACAACCCAAGATAGATATCGCTTAATTCGGTCAGGCGTGGTTACTTGTGCTAGATATTTTGACTACCGCTATCGACAAATTCTTAAGCTTTTTAAAGATAACGCCGGCATTTTTGGAGAGCATTTTGTTACAAATTTCTACTGGAGAGTGGAGTTTCCACAGAGAGGTTCCCCGCATGTACATGTCATGTATTGGCTTAATAATGCTCCCAAGATTAACCTTCAAGATCCCCAGACATTCCCTGATGTCATTAGTTTTATTGACAATTATATTTCTACCGATGGTTCGATCAGACACTTAGAAAATTATTTGGGTTATCAAAAGCATAACCACTGTCGGTCTTGTACTAGGGAAATAAGAGGACAACAGTTTTGTCGTTTTGGTATACCATATCTACCAATGCCTTCAACGCAAATACTGTTACCTCTTTCAGAAACAAGTCAAAATTCAGAAAGACACAAGCAAAACTTTTTCAAAATTCAAAACGTTTTAAATTCAAATATGACTACAGAAGACATTTCTAATTTAAACGATTTTGAACACTTCCTGTCTCATAGTAGAATAAATATGTCTTTTGATGACTATTTGTTAGCCCTTAGGTCAAGTTTAACAAAACCCAAAATTTTTCTAAAAAGAAAATTACAGGATCGTTTTATAAACGCTTATAAACCTCTGATTTTGGAACTCCATAGAGCAAATATGGATATCCAATATATACTGGATGCATATGCTTGCTGTTCATATATATGTAATTAATTATATTAACAAGTCTAACAGGGGAATTTCTAGGCTCTTACATGAAGCTATATCAGAGGTAAATGCTGGAAATTATACTATTAAGCAAAAACTTAAACATATAGGTCACAAATTTATATCAGGCACAGAAATATCTGCACAAGAAGGAGTATATTGCTGCATTGGGCTCCATCTTTCGGAAGCAAGTAATGCAGAAATATTTATAAATACCTCTCGACCTGAGGAACGTGTTCGAATGGTAAAACCTAGAGCGGAACTTCAGAACCTTCCTTCAGGTTCGACTGAAATATTCGTAGCCGGTATTTTAGATCCGATCAGTTAGAAACTCTTTGTTTAGCTGATTTTGCATCTAGGTATAAATATTTTAAATCTAGAAGAAGAGCACAAGAGAGTGATCATGAAGAAGAAGAGAGGGAAGACGATAATTTACCAGAAAGCGGGGTTGTCATGCCTCTTAAAGACGGTAGCGGTTATGTGAAAAAATGTACCAAACCTTGTATTATTCGGTATAGAAGGTTTAACCCAGATTTGGCCAGAGTTGAGTATATCCGCGAAATGTTAATGCTTTACTATCCTTGGCGGAATGAACAGCAAGATCACATTGAAAACGATAATGAGCAGACTTGCATAACACATCGTATTATAATTGAGGAAAATCAAAGAAAATATGATGTTTTTGAGCAAAGAGAACTTGAGAATGTTCTAGAAAGTCTTTTTAATGAAATAGACTTGGACGAAGGTGCTCAAAATGAACTACCTATCGTGGAAAATGAGTTCAGAGTGTTGGCACTTCCAGAAATAAACCCAAATATAAATTTGCTGGACTTGCATGGCGAAGATTCAACAGATAATGGCACTGAATCTGATTGCAATATTAGACTTATTAAACTACCCCCTTTAATTCCAGTTGAGGAATTATTTTCTTTAGTTCAAAGTCTAAATACTAAGCAAAGAACCTATTTGACACATTTGATGCACCACCTAAAAACAAATCTCCCATTTTAAATGAAAATGAGAGAGCGTTTTTACTCATTACAAGATCAAATCGGGTGAAAATTTTCCTTAGCCCCCATGTAACTAATATCAGGAGGATCAGCTCACTTGTACCACTTATGGTATAATTTTTTTCGTCAATTTGATAATTTAATGAAATTAAATGGACAGTTTTTCTTAAAAATAATGTATATCGCTGCATATAAATGAAATTGGTCTAGACTTTGTTTAAACCTTATAACCCTAATATACTGATTTCCGCTCCTCTGGTACAACAGCAACCTCATATACCCCACATATTAAATCTAACCCCTTTGGTTCAGTTTATATCACATATACCATGTTTGAGTTAAATAGCTTCTTTTTATAAAAGTTAACATTTCGGAGAGAAAAATAGTATTGACACAAAATAAATCTATGATCAATAACATAAGTTAATAAGATACCAAATAATAATCGAGTAATGAATGTTAAATTCTTTCGCAACATTTTTATACTTTCGCAACATGTTGCAACAGAGTATAGTTTTGTTCACCAAAGAGTTGTTTGCATCACCTAAAGTGATCGATATAGATTTCTATATACATATATTTCTTCTAATATTTGGTGATAATCAGTGGTTAGGTATATTTTCTCAGCCATCATGTTGAACTTATTATAAAATATACCAGTCAACAATGCTAAAAAAGTTTCTTAGAGTGCTGGACTTTGTATAGAGCAAAAAAATCTTTCTACAAAAAATTGCATGAAATAAATATTAGTAATGTAGTATCAAAAGGGCTAAAGATCCTTTTTATGTGGTTATAGATAAACTGCGACCATCGGTTTACATGCTACTGTCTATTATTTCAGTTTTGCGACACATTTTAATATGAGGTGAGCTGTAAACTCAAGAAAATTACATTTTTATCTAGCGCCGTTGGCAGCTTATGAAAGGTTTAGATATTAAGACAGAAAGAAGAAAATCTACATACCTGCTCTACATATGTGTATACCATACTTAATTATATGTAAGTTATTGTTAATTTAGCCTTCATGGGTAGACCCTTCAAAATAGGTACCATAGATCCCCCTGTTTTAGAAAGCGTTTAACAAAAGTAATTTACGGAGGGATTTTCCGAGAACTTAATTTCAATACAATGAAATAAAGTACTAATTTCTAAAATATAAATATAACTTAATATTATGTATTATTATGTTAGTGAATAGCTAAGTAATATATAGGTATACAAAAGTACGTAAGCTGTACCAACACGTTGCAAGAGTATAAGCAAAGTGCTTTATTCAAACTAATTTTAGTGTATTACACAGTACAGTGTATAGTGACGAGCAATAGCATAGCAAGGACTTACAAGGAATTACAGTGAAAGAGAGCAGCACCTAGGATCCAACTTTTAACACCCGGACGGACTGAATTATAGAAGTATTATCTATAAGTATTTTATATATTAATCCATTTATTATTAATTAATTATGCCTAGATTAAGTAGAAAATCTATATTACTAAGTCGTCTTCAGAATAGAAGACGTATGAGAGTTCTTCGCGCAAACTCTTTATATAGAGATAGTGAGCAGTCACAAAATACTGTAAGTCACGCTAATCATTAACTAGATTCCGATGTACGTCTGTCCGAACAAATCAATACAAATCAACATAGAACCAGGCGGGAAAATCCGCAAATTCGCTCTGAAGAACAAATAAGAGATACTCGAGGTCATAGGTCTCAGCGTGAAGACCCCGAGGTTCGATCTGTTGAGCAAGTTGCAAATACTGTTCAACATAGAACAAGGCGGCAAGATCCCCAAATTCGCTCTGAAGAGCAAATAAGAAATACTCGAGGTCATAGGTCTCGGCGTGGAGACCCCGAGGTTCGATCTCTTGAGCAAATGGCAAATACTGTTCAACATAGAACAAGGCGGCAAGATCCGCAAATTCGCTCTAAAGAGCAAATAGGAGATACTCGAGGTCATAGGTCTCGGCGTGAAGACCCCGAGATTCGATCTGTTGAGCAAGTTGCAAATACTGTTCAACATAGAACAAGGCGGCAAGATCCCCAAATTCGCTCTGAAGAGCTAATAAGAAATACTCGAGGTCATAGATCTCGTCGAGAAAATCCTGAGGTACGTTATGATGAACAAAGTAGGAACACTAGGGATCATAGAGAACTTCGCGCAAGAAATCCTGAGTAAAGGAATTTAGAGCGCATTCGTGATCAAATGCAAAGGGAACATGCAAGAAGAAATCCTGAAATAAGGAGAGAGGAGCGTGATAGAGAAACACAACGTCGACAGCTTAGTAGGAGGGGTATGAGGGAAGGGGATTTTGAATCAGAGACGTCTTAGACAAGGTCAAGTTCGCCTAGAAATAACCCACTCAATAGACAAATACCAAAGGCAGTCCCAACGAATCCAATTAACGAGAGAAAATAATGTTATAGAAACTGATAATAGTGGCAATTTAACAGATTTCAAAAACATTTATTTCCAAAATATAAATAAGGGCCCTACTGAAATATGTATTTGCAGCGGCGGCTTATGGTTTTCACACCAAGTTCGCAAATTAAATTTCGAAACTATTGCGCAAGGTCACCCGAATGCTGCATCTGCCTTCTTTTTAATGCAAAAATTTCCTTCAGAAGATGGAAATTACAATTTTTGTGCTACTTGCAAAAATGCGATTGTTAAAAAGAACGTTCCAAAAATATGATTAGCTAACGGTCTAGACTTTCCTGAAATACCGGATTGTTTGAAAGGTTTAACCCCAATTGAAGAACGTCTCATAATGCCTAGATTGCCTGTTATGACAATCCGTCCGTTAGGATATCAAGGTCAGAGTTTGCTCAAAGGTGCTGCTGTTAATATACCAATTTCTGTTAACAATATTGTGACATCTCTACCAAGGTCCTTTGATGAGGCTCATGTTATACAAATTCATTTAAGAAGGCATTTGGAATACAATCATGATTACATGATCAATACCATATGCCCCGCAAAGATTATGGAAGCTTTGCAGTTCTTAGTGAATACCCCTCTGTATTGTGAGCACAATATACATATTAATGAAAACTGGATTTCAGAATTTAATAACCAAGAAGAAGTTCCGATTGTTGCATCTGCAGAGGATTCCCGATTGGTTCAATATTTTCATGCGTCACAAACTTCTCATGATAATCCCTCAGGTAATAATATTCCCACGGGTCTTTTACCTTCAGAGCTAAATCCAGGCGGTCAAGAAACTCTTTTGGACAATATTCCTGTAGAAAACTTAGACTATAACCGTTTAGTTATAGCGCCAGGTGAAGGACAAAGACCAATTGACATAATTCAAGATAATAATTCAGAAGAGTTGTCATTTGGAACAATATACGTTGGGCAGAAGCGTACATGCTCTGAAACGTATAGCAAGATAATACGTTCTGAAATTCGCCGTTTTGACAGAAGAGCGTGTACCATTCCAAAGATGTTCCATGATTACAACAAAATTAGAACTGCTACAAATTAAGAATAGTACATCCATTTGCCTTAGAAAGTTTTCAGGTCGCAACCGAGTTACGGCCCAAAATCTATTAAACGAAAACTTTGTTCAAAACTTGATTCAACACGATGATGGTTACAAGGTTTTGAAAGGCGTTAGATCCTCACCTACACACTGGGAAGCTGAGAGGAAAAAGGCAATCGCTATGATTCGCCAATTTGGGCTTAAAACCTTCTTTATCACTTTATCGGCTGCAGAATCTCAGTGGGTTGAGCTTTTGGTCATCCTCTCTAAAACTGTTGATTCTAAAGATATTTCGGAAGAGGAAGCCAACAGTTTAACAACCCAAGATAGATATCGCTTAATTCGGTCAGGCGTGGTTACTTGTGCTAGATATTTTCGCTACCGCTATCGACAAATTCTTAAGCTTTTTAAAGATAACGCCGGCATTTTTGGAGAGCATTTTGTTACAAATTTCTACTGGAGAGTGGAGTTTCCACAGAGAGGTTCCCCGCATGTACATGTCATGTATTGGCTTAATAATGCTCCCAAGATTAACCTTCAAGATCCCCAGACATTCCCTGATGTCATTAGTTTTATTGACAATTATATTTCTACCGATGGTTCGATCAGACACTTAGAAAATTATTTGGGTTATCAAAAGCATAACCACAGTCGGTCTTGTACTAGGGAAATAAGAGGACAACAGTTTTGTCGTTTTGGTATACCATATCTACCAATGCCTTCAACGCAAATACTGTTACCTCTTACAGAAACAAGTCAAAATTCAGAAAGACACAAGCAAAACTTTTTCAAAATTCAAAACGTTTTAAATTCAAATATGACTACAGAAGACATTTCTAATTTAAACGATTTTGAACACTTTCTATCTGATAGTAGAATAAATATGTCTTTTGATGACTATTTGTTAGCCCTTAGTTCAAGTTTAAAAAAACCCAAAATTTTTCTAAAAAGAAAATTACAGGATCGCTTTATAAACGCTTATAATCCTCTGATTTTGGAACTCCATAGAGCAAATATGGATATCCAATATATACTGGATGCATATGCTTGCTGTTCATATATAATTAATTATATTAACAAGTCTAACAGGGGAATTTCTGGGCTCTTAAATGAAGCTATATCAGAGGTAAATGCTGGAAATTATACTATTAAGCAAAAACTTAAACATATAGGTCACAATTTTATATTAGGCACAGAAATATCTGCACAAGAACTAGTATATTGCTGCATTGGGCTCCATCTTTCGGAAGAAAGTTATGCAGAAATATTTATAAATACCTCTCGACCTGAGGAACGTGTTCGAATGAAAATCGAGAAAATCAAAGAAAATGTGATGTTTTTGAGCAAAGAGAACATGAAAATGTTCTAGAAAGTCTTTATAATGAAATAGACTTGGACGAAGGTGCTCAAAATGAGCTACCTATCGTGGAAAATGAGTTCAGAGTGTTGGCACTTCCAGAAATAAACCCAAATATAAATTTGCTGGACTTGCATGGCGAAGATTCAACTGATAATGGCACTGAATCTGATTGCAATATTAGACTTATTAAACTACCCCCTTTAATTCCATTTGAGGAACTATTTTCTTTAGTTCAAACTCTAAATACTAAGCAAAGAACCTATTTGACACATTTGATGCACCACCTAAAAACAAATCTCCCATTTTATGAGTTCATTGGCGGCGGTGCAGGTGTGGGAAAGAGTCGTTTGATATCTGCAATATATCAAGCTCTTAACCATCGTTACAATTCTACACCTGGATAGAATCCAAGTTCCTAAAAGTTCTTCTTTGCGCACCTACGGGTAAAGGAGCATTCGGAATAGGTGGAATGACCCTTCATTCAATATTCTCTTTACCTGTTAATCAGTTGAATAAAGAGTTGAGGCCACTTAGCAATGACACAGTTAATTCATTGTATTCCAGACTTATTGATTTAAAATTAATCATAATTGATGAAATATCGATGGTAGGTGCTCGTATGTTTAGCTCTGTTGATGCGAGATTAAAACAAATTTTCAAACCAGACAGCGCCTTCGGTGGTATACCGATCATAGTGTTTGGTGATTTGAAGCAACTGTCACCTGTTGGAGATAGGTGGATATTCTCTCCTAATCCCAATGATGCATACAGCACTTTAGTTGGTTCCCCTTTGTGGGAGTTATTTAAATACTTTAAATTAACAGAAATAATGAGACAACGGGAGGATCAGGCCTTTGCAATTGCATTAAACCATATGGCATCTGGTACTATGACAAATGAGGACATATCCCTCATTGAAACTCGAGTAGTTAATTTCGAAGAAGTTCCCGATGATGCCATACATTTATTTTGGTCCAATGAAGAGACAAATAATTTAAATGCCCTTAAGCTCAGTCGAATCCCAACAGAAGCTTTCCTTTCAACTGCAAAAGACTCAGTTAAAGGAATTGGTATAAATGAAAATGATAATATTTTGGAAAGAGTTAAACTTGGAAAGAGTTAAACTAAAAACCTCGGCCAAATATATGATTACAGTGAACATAAACACGTGTGATGGCTTAGTTAATGGGGCAGCTGGACAACTTATGCAAATTGATTTCCATTGTTCTTTTCCAACAATTCTGTGGATTAAATTTTTGGAACCTTCTGTAGGTTTGATAGCACGATCAAAAAAGCCTCATCCTCTAGAAAGTTCTTGGACACCAATTGAAAAAGTTCTAAAATCTTTTTAATATAAAAGAAATGAACAAATTTCAATTGAAAGAAGTCAGTTTCCAGTTGTTCCGGCTGAGGGAATAACCATTCATAAAAGTCAGGGTGCCACATATAATAAAGTTGTAGTTCACACTCGACCCAGAATGACTAGAGCTTCAATATATGTCGCTTGTAGTCGAGCTACTTCTGCAGAAGGTCTATTCATCATAGGAAATTTTGTTCCTCCTAACAAATTTTCTGAATCGGATCCCGTATTTAGGGAACTGAGGGAATTGAACACAAATAAAGCTTTGACAACAAGTTTGAATTTTATGATTTCCGGAACATCAGGACATCAAATTTTATTCCATAATGTTCAGAGTCTTCTCGCTCACATTAATGATATAAAAAGCGACTGTTTGATGCTATCTTCAGATATTTTATGATTTGTAGAAACTTGGAATTATCCTTGCGAAAGTTTTGATATACCAGGATTTACTCCAATTAACGAGCTGAGGATAGATAGCACGGAAACAACCAACAGAAATAAACGGGGCATTATAATATATGCAAAGCATAGTATTGCTTGCTCTATAGAATCATAGGCTGTAAAGAAAATTTATTCAGGCCGCAAAGTTTTAGAAGCGGTTTTGTTTAAATGTTTCAATACTGATATTCTGGTTCTATATAGAAATTCAGCTTTCTCTGTCAGACAATTAATTGTAGAACTTCAGGAAGTCATTACTTCTGAGTTAGGCAATCAAAATGTGCTAATTGTTGGAGATTTTAACATTTTAATGTCTACAGGGACTGCAATAAGAAATCTGCTCCAAGAAAAAACTTTAGTTCCCTGCTTGGTGCAGAATATTCAACTACACCTGCCGGTACACAAATTAATTGGGCATTTTCAAACATGAATCCTTCCCGTGTAAATGCAATTACTTTTGAGACAATACACAGCTATCATGACAGTATTTGTGTCTCTATTTCGAACTAAAGTTTTCAGACTTAGTGCAGTAGTTCTTCATTTTTTTTTTCCAAATATAATCGAATTGGAATGGTATAGGATTTAGAATTTTGACAGTAGTTTTTAAGACAATTTTAAGAAAAATATGTAAATAATCTAATTAAGAAAATTTAAATTATATATATAATTTGTTATTATATATGACATTATTGTATAAATATATGATAGAAATTAAATAGTATAAGGAAAAAAGAAATATAATTTGGATATATGTATAAGAATCTCTACAAAAATTTATGTTTAATGTTGTAAATATTATATAATAATATTATATCATTTTTAAAGTTGTTAATATTTATTATTTTTAAGCTAAACATGTATAGTAATATCGATATAATAAATAAAATATGTTATTCATTGTTCAAAACGATTTATTTTCATACTTCTCAATACAGTTGTAATGCATTCTATATAAAATCAATTATAAACGTATACAAAAAGCACGAGAACGATTTCTCATAATTTGAGTAAATTTAGTTTACAAATTGCTTTAATTATTTTCACTGTGAGTGAAAAGTAAATAACTAAGGCAACAGTTCCTACTTCTAATTATTAAAATATATAAAGAAGTCTCAAACGAATATACCATTTAACTATGCGAGAGTATAAAATGTTCGATTACATCCGAACTTAGCCCTTCCTTACTTGTTTACTTTTTATTTTATTAAATTTTTTGTTTTCAATTTGACAGTTTGTATTTCTAATCAGCAGTGATAATGTGCTAAATTTCGCTATCGACAAACAGATCGTACTAAATCTGAGTCGCATAGGATAATTTCGAGTAGATTAACTTCAAGTCTCCTGGGTGACGAGATTAACAAGTGTAATTTTAGTATGGCGAAATTTTGCTAAATCTAGTAGATTAGTGGGATAATGTACTCAACAGCCTAAAACTCGTGATTAAGAGTCGGTCGGAAATTGGTATTACATTTCAAATCTGTCAGATGTTTCTATTCTGACTTCATGACACCTACTACATTCTTTCTATCGGTTTTAATATTGATTTCGATAACTATCAGAACCCACATTACCCTAAATATATGCATATACGCATAATTGTGTTAAATAAAGGGACTACTGCTGGATTCAACGCAATCCCTTTTAATCATCCCCTGAAGACAATTAAGTTGTCAATAGAGAACAGTATTTATTTTACAAGTAAGCAACAGCCAAGTTCGGGTATAACCTAACTTTTATACAGGGGCAGGGAAATAATTTCACAATGCAAAACAGTTCAACAATAATTTTTCAACGAAATTGTGAAACGATTATAATCCAATTTGGTATCTTATTAGCTTATTTATGTACGAGTATATGATAAGTCGTAGGCTAACTTAATTGCATTACAACATTTTGCATGTCCGAAATATTAATATTAATATTTTTTTTTTGCTGGTGAGGGGGTGAAAAATACCTTCCGCATCATCAGGAACCGCGTTTGCATTACTACAGGGTGGCGCTCCATTTTCCTCATTGAGAGATTTACATCTACGCACCTGCGTCCAGGTCCCACTTTTTGCTGTGTAGCAAAGTTTCTGCGAATTTCTGGATAATAGAACAGTTAGCTTTGCTCTCCACCATGACGCTGATTAAGTTGTTCGCGCTTATTGGACCGACCAGGTTTTCTACGGCGGTACGTTCCCTTTGCCATCGCTCACATTTAAAGAATGTGTGTTCAGCGTCGTGTTCAGTCGCATCGTTGTATAGGCATGCCGGCTCTTCGACTTTTCCCATTCTGTAGAGGTACTTTTTGAAGTATCCATGACCGGATAGTAGCTGCGTTATGTAGAAGTCGACTTCTCAGAATTTACGACTTGTCCATAAGTTTAGGTCTCTCATAAGTCTGGCCGTCCATCTGCCGCGACTCTCATTCTCCCATCTTCGTTGCCATGCTGATATCGTGTCTTTCTTTATTTGGTCTAATGCGCTCTTGTTGTATTCAGACATTTTCTTTAACTCCCACAGCTTTTTCCTTTCGTATGCCAGAAGGTCAATTGGGGCATTTCCGCTTATAAATAATATTGCATCACCTGACACCGTTTGGTAAGCTGATGCAACTCTGAGGACTGTGGTGCGGTGTACTCTAGCTAATACCTTACGTCGGTTTTCCTTTTTAACACATCTGCTCAAATCTCTGCTGTGTATAATATGACGCTGATGGTCGTGGACATTAGAAGTTTTATCTTTTCTTGGCTGGGCCCCCCTATGTTGGCCATTAGTCTGCTGAGTTGGGAGGAGATTTTCGCTGCCTTTCCTGCGACGTGCTGGATTTGTACCCAGAAAGTTAATCTGGGGTCCAGTCTTACGCCTAGGTAGTTCACCGATTTTTGTGTCCTTAGAGTGTCCGTAATCGTTTGCATACTTCTTTCGAGAGGTATGTGCTTATTTGTTAGCAGTAGTAGTTCTGTGTTCTCCGTAACGAGCTGGAGGTTGTGTGAGTCAAGCCATGCTTGTGTCCGTATCATGACCTGGTTTAGCTTTCTTTGCGCATCTTCTGTGTCTCGGGCTGTAATTACTGCTGCAATGTCGTCCACGTAATCAATTAGGTACGATTCGTCTGTCATTTCGAGTTTTAGTATGCCGTCGTAGTTGATGTTCCACAAGTCTGGGTCTAAAATGGATCCTTGTGCAGCTCCTGACGTAACCGCTATCTGTCGTGATCCCTCTCTAGTTTGGTACAGCAGATATCTTTTGCTGAGGTAGCTCCGCACCAGGTAGTTGGGGATTTTAAAGCTTTTTTCAAGAGCGTCGATCATGTCCGCCCATCTAGCGCTGTTGAAGTCGTTTCGGACGTCTAGATTCGCCAGCAAAACTATTCTTTTGTATTTATGGTATCTACGCTGTGCGGCTTCTACGATTTCAATGTTGTATCTTAGAGCTCCTAAAGTTGACTTGCCGGGTATAAAGCCGTGTTGTCCTCCGGCTTCGCTGATGGCCGCTTCGAGTCTGGGTTTAAGTAGACTTTCATAAAGTTTTCCCGCTGTGTCAAGCATACATAGTGGACGGTATGCTGATGGTAAGTTGGGATCACCTTTTCCCTTACTGATTAGCACCAGCCGTTGTTTTTTCCAAGGTTCAGGGAATATTCCGGCTTCGAGGCAGGCGTTGTACATATTCAAAAGTAATGCCGGTCGCTCTGCGGCGATTTTTTTAAGGATTTCTGCTTTATTTTATTTATTAGTTTTGAGCTTACCAGTGGCCAGTTGTAGCTCTTCGAGGGTGAACTGGGGGATTTGCAGAAGTCTTGCTGTCTGTTCTGGATCACTAATCCTGTTTTCGTGTGTGGGGAAGAGTGCGCTTACGATATGATCCATTTTGGCAGCGGTTAAGTCAGGTGGTTTTGCTCGAACTCCCAGTTTCTTCATTACTATTTTGTACCCGAGTCCCCAGGGGTTTTTGTTAACGTCCTCGCGTAGTTCCTCCCATTTTCTCTTTTTGCTATCATCGATGGCGTGCTTCATCTCCTTTTTCGCCGCTGGATATTGCTCGGCTTCTTGAGATGCGGCTCCTCTTCGCCTGGATCTCGTATACCATCTACGAAGGCGAAGGCATGTGCGTCTGAGTTGGGCGATATTTTCTGTCCACCAGTAAACTGCCGCTTTATGTTTGCTGTGGGATGCCTTGGGCATCGGTTTGTGACATGCTCTTGTTATATTAAGCATTGTGTGCTCGACTACTTTTCTTGCATTTTTGGGGGAGTTGCTAGATGGGTTATGGTCGTCTATTGCGGAGATTAATTTCGAAGTACTGTAGAAGACTGTATCCTCTACATTTTCGAGCTTTTCTTGAAATTCTTGTATGCTGTCGCTTGGTGTCAGGTAGCAGCTAATTACTGTGAAAAGGTCGCATTTGGCCCATACGAAACCGTTGCCGTTCCCTTTACCTATAGTGCCGACTTTGCTACCTGGTGGTAGCCATATAGCTGCGGTTGAGCTGCTATCTTCTAACCAGGTCCCGCTCTCCTTCTTTTTATATTGCTAGCTTATGATGATTAAGTCGTAACCGTTCTCCGTCACCATTTTGCGAGAGTAAAGCGTCAGCAGCCTTGCATCTATGCATATGGGCCTGTAGAGTATTCATTTATTCTGATGATTCCTATATACCGTACATTTTGCGGAGCCCGGGATATGGTCGATTTTTTGTGTTTGGCATTTTCGCAGAGGCAGCATGAGGGGGGTTTTGTGCACTCTTTTAATTTTTGACCTGGTTGGCCACATTTTATGCAAGTGGTCCCTTTAATCTTAACATCTTCTTCTTTTAGATTTACTTTGCTACGGATGTTCTTAAGGACCTCGGCGTAGCTATTGCCTTCTGCTGGCATAATAATCACGTCCTCTGATTGTTGCTTGGCCCTATTACGTGCTCTCTGACTTGCAGCTATATTCTTCCCTTGTTGCCTCTCTTCTGTGGTTTTGAGTGCTTCCACCACCTTGCCTCGTTCTGCGTGGGTCTTCTTCGTCCCTTTGGGCAAAACTTTCTGCCACTGGCCGTCCTTTTCGTTCCGTGCATCTCCCCGTCTTTTCTCGATTTCAGCGAAGAGCCAGTTTCTGATTACGTCAAAGAGTTCGTCTAGCTGTGCCGCTCCGTTCTTAACGTTCATGCTGACATTTTTCTGTTTGGCCATCGCCATCTTCATTATTTGCACGATGCTCTTGCACTTTTCTAAGGATTCCTTCTTCTGCCTGGGAACTTATGTTCAGAGCCAGGTTCGAGCACAAATCAGGAGCTCGTCTCAACTGAAACTGTACGGCCGAGAATATATGGCGACGTGCATTGAACGAACTTGAAGACCTGCCATGGTTTTAACGAGACGGAGATGAGGACAGCATTAGCCTACCAGCCATTTCGGTGAGATGTCACTCTTACCTACTGAGGTGAGGCTGTGGTAGAATGCTGCTCTCACCAGCCCTTTGTCAATCTAATCCTTTCCGGCTTTCCAGTATACTATAATTAGAATCTTACTGGCCTCGATTCTATAGGCCCTTGCCCAGGGTTTTCATCGTCATCCGTACACATTGGGTACTGTCGCCGTATTGATCCCTCGTCGCTTTGTTGCCTCCCTCTCGTGGGTAGGTTCTCCCACGGTGCAGCCCCGGTGGGGGTTGTGAAGCCTTATTTAAAGACGGCATCTGTTCGCCTCTTCGCCGGAGGTTCATTGGGCGCGTGAGGCATTTTGAGCCAAGCCCTCCTCTCCTGCAGCTCTTGGTCGGGGCTGCGTATTACTATTCGCAGCTAACATACTTAGCGTAGGCCGTCCACTATCCGCCAACTGTGACCCCGGTCTAGCCTGAGCTCAGCTTTACCAAAGTATTATATATAATATAATATATTAATATTAGGATCAAGCTAATTAACTCAAATGAGATATAAGTATGTAATATAAACTCAATCAAAGAGGTTAGATTTATTATACGGGATATATAAGGAAAACATCAACCGAAAGATGGGACATCTTAATTTCATTCTGGACTAATGAAAATCTTATATGTAGTATATGGGATTGGGAGTAATTGGTAGATCGATATCACGTATTCTCTTCATTAAACTATAGTATATCCAATATAATACTTTTATTTAATTTTTTAAAGATATCTTATATATAATATTATACCGCATATTTCGGTGGTATAAAGTCAACCTAAAGTTCCAAAATATTTATATATGGTATATGGGGCTAAAGGAAGTATTGACCCGATTTTATCCATTTTTCCTACAAGGGCATGCTGTCAACACAAAAAAAATTTTCCCGATTTTCAATACTATATCTTACAGATTAACCAAAATGTTCGGTAAACAGAGTCATATGCACAGGGGTCCCTTTATTTAGTGTATAGGTGCTTAAAATGAAATACCTTGAGGGCACTATTTGTGCACATTTTTATTCTGATAACTTAATTGACGTTTGATTTGTAGACTGTAAAGTGAAAGAATCAAATGGAATTTAAAAGTTTAAATTTTCAAAGCGTATAGCAAGACTGTTGGGATAACCTTCCACACCAAATTTGGTTGAAATTGGAAGAGTAGTTCCTTAGATATAGGATTTCCACGCCATGCCTCTTCTCCAATTTATACACCGCTTACCTACTTACACAGCCCCTTCCTGCCATCTTGGTTGTGAAATTTGATGTTTGTGGCGCTTTGTGACATTAATCCACATCTGCAATATCGAATTCCCTTGGGTGCTACGAAATATATGTATGTATCAAGTTTCATTAAGATTTCTAAACTTTTACTCAAGTTATCGCTTTCACAGACAGACGGACAGATAGTCAGTCACCCGAATATCAACTCGTCTCGTCAACCAATAAAGAGTTATATGAGTCGGGTTCGTTGGGCAAGCAAAGAGGTGGTTAGTCACGTACTCATTGCACGCAGGACATACAAGTATAATATATTGAACAAATCTATTATACTCTGCAGCAATATGTTGTTAAAAAAAAACAAAAACTATTATACTCTGTAGCAACATGTCGCGGGAGTATAAAAATATCTTAAATATTTTCTCGAAACATTATTCCATTCATTTCTCAAAATTGTTTCACTATAAATTAATAAATAAGTTTATTTATCTACTTAAAAAGGTGTTTACGTTTTTGTTTACAATTTACATGCTATTTGAAATTTTTTCGATGTTGCCTCTTCCCAATCCATAAGGAATAGGTAGGTAGGTAGGTAGGTAGAGTGGCTGTCTAACGACGCACCTAGGCCTATAGGAGGCCCATTGTGATACCACTGGGACTAATGTTCCCTCACTCTATCGTCTCCTCTCTGAACTAACCTGTGCTCCTGATGAAGCTCATCAGTATAAATAATTTTATGTTAGCAACTTCTGATACGTAGTCAAGAAATCCACGACCGATAGTTGCGATTCTTTTCCTGTATAGAGCTTTACATTCGCATAGAAGATGTTTTACTGTCTCATCTTCTTCTACTTCTTGGCAGCTTCTACAATAGTCGTTGTAAGGTACACCTAGCCTGCTGGCATGTCTACCAATTAGACAGTGACCTGTTAGTACCCTAATCAGAGTTCTTATGAATTTTAATAGTCGGTTTGTACGACTCACGCTCCATTCCTGCCACGTTAGTCTGCTGGTTGAGCAGGTTATTGATTTTCTCCACCGAGACTCTGCTATATTTATAGCATGTTCGCTGATTAAGTGTTTGCAAGTTGCCAGGGGCATAAAAATGCCCTCTTTTTCAGGGGTTAATTGTAACTCGGTGCCTGTTCTGGCTAGTTCATCTGCTTGTTAGATCCTCTAATAGATCAAGACATCCTTTCATTATCTTTGATAAGACCATAGAAGACTTGAGTGATTTCAAGGCCGCTTGGTTATCCGTATAAATATATATTTACTCCTTGTTGTGAGCACACTTTTTGTCAATACAGCAAGGCTTTCTTTGATTGCTGTGATCTCCGCCTGGAAAACACTGCCGTGGTCTGGTAAGCGGAAGGCGATTTTGGTGTCTAAAGTTGCGGAGAAGACACCAATTTCCACTCGATTATCTAGTTTGGATCCATCCGTGTAGGTGCTAATTCCTGGATTCCTGTCCACCTCGTCCCTTTCCCACTCCTCTCTGGTGGGGAAGGCCACATTGTGGACGGAATTTAGCTTCAATTCTATTGGATTGCAGAAATCCGTGGTTTTGGGTAGAAACGGGAACGATCTAAGTATCCTTGAATGCACCTTGTTGCATGCGACTAGTTGGGAGGATTCCCTCAGTCTAAGAGCTGACTTTGCTGCCACGTGCTTACAGAACAGGTCTGTTGGCAGTTAATGTAGAATGACGTTTAGAGCCTGGCTTGGCGTTGTTCTAAGAGCTCCACTAATGCATATACTAGCTGCTCTCTGTATACTTTCCATACGCCTCGCCGCGTATTTCTTATCCATTATTGGCCACCATACCAATATACCGTATGTCATGATTGGTCTGACAACTGCTGTATAGAGCCAATAAGCTATCCGAGGCGTTAGCCCCCATTTGGGACCCACAATCCTTTTACAAGTGTAGAGTGCTGTGGCTGCTTTCTTCACCCTAGCATCCAAGTTTTGTTTCCATGACTTCCTGTCTAAGATTAGTCCTAGGTAGCTTGCCTTATCTCCAATTGTTAGTTCGCAACCATTTAGTACTGGCGCCGTAACTACTGTAGTGTTATGCTTTCTGATAAGCAATACCAGCTCTGTCTTACCATCATTTAAGTTTAGTCCACACGATACAGCCCAACGGTTTATATCGTCCAGGATCGTTTGCATAAGGTTTGCGAGAGTATTAGGGAATTTACCTCTAGCCGATATTGCCCAATCGTCAGCGTAGGCCACAACATGTACCCCCTTCTTCTCTAGATCCCTCAGCAACTTATTCATTGTCAGGATCCAGAGAAGTGGGGATAACACGCCTCCTTGGGGTGTACCCCTTTGGACGGATCTGCACATCGTTGTCGCTCTCAGCTTTGAAATTATTGACCTGCTCGCGAGCATTTGTTCATATAATTTTCTGAGAGGTTCAGAGATGTCCAGATCTTTAAGCGCACTCAGTATGGCTCTAGGCTGTATGTTATTGAAGCAATTAGAGTGTATTCTTTAACTTCTAGAGATTTTTTAACTCGCCAACACAGAGCTCAGCGCTTTGTCTGTGGATTTTCCTTTAGAATACGCATGCTATGAACCAGGCAACTTGTCTGCTTTTAGTTTGTTTCTTATATATAGTTCTATTAGCCTTTCCAACGTTTTTAGAAGAAACGAGGAGAGACTAATAGGTCTGAAGTCCTTTGGATTTGTATGCGAGCTTTTGCCTGCCTTAGGTATATATATTACCTTGTCTTCCCTCCAAAGCGAAGGGATATAGTATAATTGCAGCGCCCCCTTAAAAATATTAACTAGCCAATCCATTATGTAATTCTGCGACTGCAGGAATTGAGCCGGAAATAGACAATCTGGTCCCGGCAACTTGAAGGGCTTGAAGCTATTTATTGCCTAGCGTACGTTGCTTTCTGATACTGTGTTAATAAGAGTGGAGTCTATTTCTGCTCCACTGTCTTGAGTATATTCAACAGTATGGCTTTCAGAGCTACCTGGGAAGTGGGTATCCATTAGTAGTTCCAGTGACTCTTCACTGGATACCGTCCAACTGCCGTCTGGCTTCTGAAGATAATCGATACTATTCACAGATTGTGCCATTATTTTCCTAAGTCGAGACGCTTCCGCCGTGTTCTCGAGATCATTACAAAAAGATTTCCAAGAATTTATTTTTGCTCTCCTAACTTCCTTTTTGTATGACCTAAGGAGGTTGTAGTAATAATCCCAGGCTGACTCGCCTTGGGATTGCTTAGCTAAATTGAACTACTTTCTGCATCCTTTCTGTAACTTTTTAAGTTCGAGAGACCACCAGGGTGGCCTAGTTCTACTTCGTGTTATTGGACAAGCCACTTCTAATGCTTGCCGGCAAGATTCAGTGAATTGATCAGCGAGGATGTCGAGATCCTCTTTACTATTGGGCTGAAACGGCGGAATTATAGGGATACGTTTTTCCAGCTCTTGCATGTGCACCTGCCAGTTCGTTTTCCTATGATTCCTGAAGTCCATGCCTCTATCGGCCCTTTCTTCTGATATACATTCAATATATTGGTGATCCGAAAAGTAATGTTCTTCGAGGACTCTCCATTAGGTTACCCTGTCGAATAGTACTTCCGACACAAGTGTAATATCCAGTACTTTTTGTCGGTTTCTTGTAATAAATGTTGGCGTCCTTCCCTTATTACACAACAGTAGCTTAGTGCCTAGTAGGTAATTGAAAAGACACTCACCTCAGTCGTTGATATTTGAGCTGCCCCAGACTGTGTGATGCACGGTTGAGTCGCATCCAAGTATGATCATGAACTTGGATGCCTCGCTATCCCTTACCATCTCTTTTGCCATCAGAGGGGGCACCAGCTTCTCCTCGTACGGCGTATAGCACGACACCAGCCGATAACTGCATGTCCTCGTTTCCCAACTTACTGCTATTGTGTCGTTGTTGCTGTAATGATGTAATATAAAAACGTTAAGGGTTTTTCTTTGCCATTATGCAAGCTCTGATTTTACCTTGACTATTAGCCATAAATAAATTATAGCTCGGTGTCCTCAGTCCGCAAATACGCCCTCCATTAACTCATGGCTCCTGGATGAGGACAAACTCAGGCTGTTCTATTGCCACGCGGTTAATTAGGGCTGCTGAAGCTAGTTTGCTGTTATGAAGATTAATTTGTAGAAGACGCATTAACTAATGTTGTTTCTTCGTTTTCCTGAGAGTCGCTTAAAAGCTCTCTCTCAGTATACAAGTTTAAGAGTCTGGCAGCAAGCTTAAACTCGGAAGAACACTCTCTACGCTCTATACTTTCTACATCGCTCGAGAACTCCATAGGATCTTCCTCTACTTCGCATGTCTCGCTTTCCGATGCTAGATGGTCTGCAGCATCGGCGTCCGACTTGTACGGTGTAATCCTCCCTTTCGTGAACGTAGTTTATCTCTTCGCCACTTTTCGCCAGCGGTTCGATGGATTCTTTTGTTGGTAATAGCAGAATCTGCATCGTGGCCCTTTTGGTCTCCATGCCAGATTCTGCTACACTATCGTCAAATGCCTTGACGAACTTCCACCCCTTCGTGGGCAGACTCGGGTTGCAAGCTCTTATGAGCTGCATAATCTGATCCGGCTGTGATGGTGTAGCTGGGATCCATACCCTTGCCGTTGGTCTGGAAGGTTTTTTAGCCACTGCTATCAGTTTTGCGCACGGGTATACTTCCCCTACCTTGGATATAGCAGTTTTGTATAGTGCAACCGATCTCCCGTCATCTCATGCAATCATTTTAATGTGGCCCTGGTACCAGCCGGCATCTGTGCATGACGGTGGCGAACCTGGGGATTCTTCCATCGGGGTCCCTCTCATCCAGAACGCCAATGACAATTCGGTTCCGGGCCACTTCTGCAAATGATTTTGCGGGCGTCCCGCCCTTTGTTTTCGGTTTCGTTAGACTGACGGCTTAGCCTCTTCAGCTGACCTCTGTCGCTTTGCTGCCTTTACTGGAGGTTCCCGTTTAAAATTAAGTATGACCGCCCTCGTGCAGTCAATTGATGCTAGGAGCTCCTTGGTTAGCTCCTCTTTGGTTGGCTGTTGCAACTCCACTAACCTCAATAGGTATGCGGCGCGTTGTTTCTCCGCATACCTTGCCTTTGTCGGGTCCTGAATATTGAATGCGGGCCACTCTCTGGCAGATGCACTTCCAGCAGCAGCCCCTTTGTATTTCCCCCCTCCCCCCGCTTCTCAGTCGTGTTTTGACTGCAGGGTTTGGGCCTGGCTGCCTCCGGCGCTACTACTTTCTTGGGGCCAGCTTTAGCTTCTGCCCCCTTCCTTGTGCCTGCCTTATCTACGGGACCAAGCTTCGCTCCTGTCCTCTTGCTAATTGTTGCCGAGCTCGTTGCAAGCGCTGCTCTTTTATGGGAGCAACTAGCTCCCTCCCGATTTTTTGGTGGAGATCCGGGCTCCCTTGTGGAGATCCGGGCTCCCTTTGTTTTGGTTTTTTGTTAGGTTTAGGTTCATAAATGGTCCCACGAGTGTGGGGGAAAGTGTGTCCGCTTGCGCATAGGCCCCGCTACGCAAGCAAGGCTATCATATTACGGAGGGCGCCAGGTATCCGTAAGCTCCGTTTGAGACTGGGCTATTTAAGGGCCCCCAGCCAGGTTGATCCTCGGCACGTGTCGCATGACACCTTGATCCAGCCCTTTATAGTACCCCCAACCATGGTAAGGCTCCTTACCTGTATGCTGTGCTATCGAGGAACATCGAACACACTGGTAAGAAGTCTGACCTTAGCTAGATTCCTCACGTCTACGGCAGGGGCGGTCTGTTACCAGCTCGAGGATTCAGTAGGTGATTTCTGCCGACCTTCCATAAGGAATACGTGACATATATTTGGTTGGCGTAATATTGTCTTCTATAATTCCTCGTATAAACCTGCCAATTCTACATTTTGAACCAATACACCTTTTTTACTACTAAAACGGCTTAACTTGGCATTCTGCATAGGTTGCCTACTAATATTTAACTATTAAAACGGCCTCACAAGTGGTTCAAATCTGGTATAGTGTATTGCCGTGTTATGTTATAAAATTTATAACTTTAATATTGTTTTTGATACATTTTCAAATATTCTTCGATTATTAAAATTTCGAAAGATTAAATTTACTTTGTTTTGCTCAAAATATTATTTATTGCATTTAATATAATATTTTTAACGCTTTGTAAAAGCTGTGTCTGTATTTCGTTTCAACGGACATATTTTTAAACTTAATGTTATACAAATATATTTTTCAATCAGCATATAAGACCGTGTATGTATAATAACATTAATTACATAAAATGTGTTAATATTATATTAGGTTAAGTATTGTATAGGCGGCCTTATAGAAAAAAATCCTGGTGAACCGAAAACCAAAAAAAGATCGGTAGCGTTAGTTAACAAGTTAGACTTGTTTTGTGAGTACATTAGAAATAAAATTTCTAATTAGAGCCGTGCACTTCATTATTCTTTTTATTTCTAAATTTTAATGCTAATGTATTCGGCTTACGACTATTTATAATTAAGTGTACATTCATAATTGCTTAGATGGTTTGTGTTTGCTACCTGATTATGATGTTTACTTATTTTAAGTGAAAATGTTGTTTTTGTAATTTAGTTGATAAATATGGTTGTCGCGTATGCTGATTGTATGATATGTGTAAAGTATTGGATCGTTCACTAAGTAATTTCGTTTGTTGATAACGGCTGATCATATTGAATTTTTTCGCAGCAAACTATATCTGCATATTCTAATATAATATTTGTATTATAAGTATTTCAAATTCTTCAATAATTACTGATTTCGGGTCTAAGGTTTCAAGTTTCCTTTCAAATTGTAAATTGATTTTTCTCTGTTCGTTATTTTGTTCTATTATATTTATTTATTTAATCCTGATTTTATTTCTATTAGATAATCATGATGTGGTGTTCGTGTTATAAACTTTAAAATTGAAATGTTTACATTTGACGATCTTTTATCTCTACGTGGAGAAGGTAATAATTGAGATTTCAAAGTTTCTATCTTATTTATTAGCAACACTTATTTTTTATTTGAATTAGTGGTCTACGAGGTTTGTTCAAAAATTTTTGCTAATTTTGTCTTAAGAAAGTGTTTATTTAATCAAGAATATCTATTTTGTCCACTTCAAGGTAATCACGTTAGATATAATGCAATAATCCCAGTGTGTTTTTTTAAATCATCGAAGCATTTAAGAAAGTAACTTTTTGTGATCTTGTTCAGTATCTCCTTCGATGCAGTTTTTATCTCCTCAATCGTAGCAAAGCGTCGTCCCTTCATGGTCCTCTACAATTTTGGGAACAAAAAAAAGTCACAAGGGCCAGATCTGGGGAATATGGCGGCTGCGGCACTATTAATGTGTTGTTTTTGAGCAAATACGAGGTATCGCGAATTTTGAATTTTCGCGGCGCATTGTATCTAGGGGTGTTTACTTTAAAGGGGACAAAATAAATATTCATGAATAAGTAATTACTGTCCTAAGAAATCCAAAATTCGCGATACTTTTTGAACAAACATGTTTCTTACAATATTTTCATATGGTTCATGGAATACAAGGTTACGACAAGTTGGTTCAAATTGGTTGGTTGCTCTAGCCACTTAAATATGTTTGTGATATTTTATCCTTGAAATATCCTGAAGTAAAACCCACTTTGCTTATACTAAACAAATTTTTAATTTGAAATAAAACTGTATACACATAGCAACTCTAATTGCCTACTGACATTTCAACGAATGATATATTTAAATAAGTCAAATCCGTTAAAAAAAGTGGTAAATTCACAGCAGGCGCGCATTGTTTGAAAAAAACGCTTTATACACATTTTTTAAATAATATCAAGTATTTTTCAAAAGTGTTAGAAGTATAAATTGTGCAAACATCGCGTTTAAAAATCTGAAACGACGACAGTGGGTAATCGTACACAAAAATATGGACAAAATTCATGTAAGTGATTTGAATATATATTTGTTATGAAAAAAAAAATTTTATATAAAAATTTCGTACAGATTTACCAAACTTAAGGCGGACTGTGTAACAATTAGGGTATTCACAAGGTGTCATATTGTGTCATATCGTCATATTGTCTTAGTTTTTTAAGACTGTCATAACACTGTTGTTGTTTCCCATACAAAATTTAAATGCGGCAAATACAACACGGTGAGGCATGTATTTTGAGTGTGCTATTTTATCAGCTGTATCTGTTTATTTTTTTTATTGTGACGTTTAAGTGTCTAAAATTAATAAATTAAATAAATTTCATCAATTTCTATAATAATATGAAAGGAAGCCGCGATATTCAGGTGAATTAAGTTGAAGAAAAGTGAAATATAAAAATATTTTGTTGTTTCTGTTTCAACATAAAGAACGCTTTCACATAAAGAAGCTTTAATTTTATGTTTTTCAGTTTCTAATGAAATTTTTGTATTCTAAAGACATAAGACAAAGCTTGTGAATTGCCTAAATATGGCTAGAAAGATATTCATGATATGGTATATGTATCAGTATGTCACAGACATATGTAATAACTTATCGCCTAAATCAAGCCATTCGTGAAAAAATTAGAAGAAAATGCGGACAATCATGACCAACCGGAGCTTAAATATCGTTTACGTTCATATATTTTGGGGCATAACGAAACACCTCTAACCGATTTTAGCAATGTTGAAGCTGATGATACACCCGATTTAGAAGGAACACGATGACCTCTTTCTGGTATGTAAACGCTTCAGTTAAGTAGTTATTAGCAAGTATGTATGACTTCATTTCATCTAGGTATACTATTGCGAAGATTCCAAGTGGTAGTCCGTGCGGAGCATAGTACTAACAACGAATTATTGTATCTCGAATCCGACGGTCTAGAGCATTTGGTGGGATGCATTTGCAAAAAATTAAAACCTGAAGTGGATGAATTTGAGAATGATCAGAAGTATACATGGGTTAATCACGTAAGCGAAGGCTAAACAAACTGAAAGAATAATGGAGATGATGAGCCAATGTGAAAAAATATTTGAAAATATACATGGTCAAGTTATTTAAATATAAACAATTATATCCAAAAACAATTGGAAGAAGCTAATTGTCTAGATTTTAGTGAGAAAATTAAACGTTTGTTTTTTTTAGATCTCGAATGTATTTTCAAATAAAGTCGAGATATATCAGATAATTTTTTGAAAAAACAAACGCAAAAATAAAACAAAAACAGTAACATAAAAAACTGTTGGTTGGAACGATAACCGCGGTTTTGATTCTGTACTTATCAAGCAGAGATACCATGGTATAAGGGAGTAGCGAAAGTGCTCATTAACAGTATTTTCCAACCTTCCAGGTGTACACTCACAATGAAACCAACATGGCCGTCTCTGGTGCGTTAAGGCGGCGAGGGGTTAGATCGGGTTGCGCAAAACAAAAAATGGTGTTATAATTATTTTTAATTTTTGTTTTAAATTGATGTTAAAGGTTGTTAACAAAATTTGAAATTATACCACCTTGAAATTTGAAAATATGCGGTATGTTTTAAAGCGTTTTAATTAAATTAGTCATGGACAAACTTGAAATTCAATTTTACTATGAGTGGGCCGAAATAATTAACTATTGTAACAGAATTTGTATTACAAGTCATAATAATTCTTTTGAAAAATAAAACAAAATTTATCATTGTAAGATATATCAAGAGATAATAGTAGATCCAATTTCTCCTATAATGTAAGTAAAAATTATCACTTAATCGCAAAATATTTTACGTTTTATATTTAATTTTGTAATACAAGTATATAGCCTTTTTAAATCAACTATTTGTAGAATTTTCAATATCTTTGTAGAATAAAAAACGGTAGATATAGTTTCTTCCTTAAAAGTACTTTAAAATTAACTTAAGCAACACTGTTACGCCATGCTCAATAGCAATACTGGCAACATACCTGAATATTTTTGAAATGGACGGACTTATTTTTCCAAAGGTAAATTGTTTTTGAGAATTGTTTTTAATGTTATTATTATTTTTGTATAAATTTATTAAACTTGTCTCCAGTTTCGTTGAACAATCATTTTCTGGATCCCGTCATTTGACATGCTTAATTGAACCTTACATTTTTCTGTGGTGAATATTTATTAATTTACCACAGTTAAAAAGAGACATAAATATATAAATTAATTGTTCTGGAATGTGCCAATAATATTAACAGCCTTAACAATATATATTCAAATACTCTGATTTTATTTTGAAAAAACATTAATTAAAAGAATTTTGCAATATTCAACAATTTTCCGATCAAAAGTCGACCATCTTGGATGTCAACAGAAACCCAACCCCTAGACGGACTTGACATTTCTCCATGGACACCTCTCAGCTGTCGCTTTGCCTACATATGATAGTTTCTCTACTCACCCTTTACGCTTGGAAATACATAACAGTTTTATGCTTCAAACAGCCACCGGCATTCCTTCCTTCCGTACTTACCGTCCGTATCAAACTAAATTTGTCAAGATTATGCTCGTAGTTGCAACGCAGAAATCAGTTGTTCTCTTTTGTTTTAATTTCACTAATGTTGCCATTGTTCTATTTGTGTACAAGATTTTTCACACATTTAGTTTTTTAGTTATAATTTTTCATAATGTTAGGCTCAAAACTATATAAAATAGTTTACCTATTTATAAATTAATGTATTCGACTGTGATTTTGAGTTATTTTAAGAATATTTCAAATATATTTAACTTAATTATTTAGTTACTACAAAATATTGAGACTGGTCACCCTGCGTTCCAAGAGATTTCTCTCTTACTCTCAGCTCACTCGCTTTTACGGGAAAAATCCAAATTCTTCAAATATTCAACCGTATGGTCTGTAAAAGCGGACGGTAGGAGCGGTGGTGAGGTTTCGTTTACATTGCGCCCCCATAAGATAGGTCGTCTCAGCTGATTCGGTCAACGGTTTTGCGTCGGTGACTGTTTGAACAATTAGAACATTATAAAAGAACGAAGAAAGAAAAGAGGCACGACATTAGTTGTGGTTTGACGAACTAATCGATTATCAATTACTTTTAACACTCTTCCTCAACGTCGTTTACATCATGTTTGCATAAAACCTAAACGTGTTACAAACTTTTAATTTTTCAATTTACTTAGATAATAAAGTAGAACATCAGCCGTCATTTTATTAGTGCATACTCGAATATACTTCAATTGAATTGTTCTCTCATTTATTACTTCTCTTACAAAATGATACTTAATATCTATATATTTGATGCTGGAATGGTATACTAGGTTCTTCGCTAGTTGCTGTGCGCTTAAGTGGTCACCGTAAACTCTTATTGGATCTCTGGAACCACCTATACCAATATCTATCATTAATCTCAGTAGATATATTGCTTCCTTCGCTGCTGATGCTAACGCAATGTATTCGGCTTCCGTACTGCTGAGTACCACGCTGCCTTCATGCTTACTTTTCCATGAGAATGCACTACCGCCTAAGAATAATATATAACTTGCGTATGCCTTGCGATGAGACTGTTGCTGCCCCAATCGGCATCCTCAAATCCTTCTATATATTTGCCCCTACGACGATATACCAATTTGTAGTGCTCTTTCGTAGATAGGTATCGTCAAATATGCTTGATAAGCAGGTATGTTTCGAGTTCTTTGTGAGGATGTTGATTCCTATGAGCCAACTTCGCGACTGAATGTAACAGTTAGGCCTTTGGCAAATAGCTACATACATTAATGCACCTATGGATGGCTGATACGTTCGACAATGGTATAATCGACAAATGATCATCTTTTACTTTTCAAAGATCTCTCTAATATATAACTTTTTTCCAATTTCAATGCTGCCTTTTTCACCGTCTCTTGTAATTTCGAACCCCAGAAAATATGAGATTGGATATTTTTCGACACATTCGAAGTTGTTTGTGATTTCTGCTTTGACTGCAAGAAGATCTTCTCTGTCTTGGCAACTTATAATCAGATCATCAGCATATACAACAATGAGACATAAATTACCTCGATTGCTCATTCTGTACAGACACTGTGCATTACTGCATGCCTTGAATCCAATTCTTTTTAAAACTTCATCCAATTTCTGGTTCCATTCACTTTCAGATTCTAGAGCATCGTACTCTACTTTCATTGCTCTTATCCCGTCGTTTGCACATTTGCTACTTTTAGATTCTTCAACACTTTGAGGGATTTTGATTTCATAAATATTTTGTATCATGTTTAATGTCTTATACATTTTTCCACAACGTACTGGCTTAGGTTTCCTCGTCTTGTTTGCGCAAGACTCTCTTTCCTAATCGTAAATTCGAGAAAACTTTCCTGATAGTCATACTCAAAATCTCCATCTTGCGATTCTTCAAACACTTCTTTAAACGCGTCGTCACTGGCATTTTCTCCATCTTCACTCAGTACCTCCGATGCTGTTTCTTTGTTGACAGCTTCAGATTTTCAATAGACATCATGTCCGAAAAATCACCGGTTTCATTTCTTTTAACGTTACATCGCGTTTCTCTACAACCATGCGTTGATCAGGATCATATGAGCAGTATGCTTTCGAAGTTAGTGAATAGCCTACCATAATACATATACAGCTCATATATATTCACCAAGTCCACTTCGTAGCAACATGCTAGTGCCATTTTAATGTTGTGGTGTGTACGGCACGCTCACTCAGAAACTTGTTAAATTCTTTATTTACGAATTCATGAATATGAATAGCTTTGATTATTTTTTCAGTTGGCCTTCTACTACATATTTAATCAATTTAAATTTATCTAGAACTTTTTCTTTAGACCTCAGAAAATTCACAAATATACGTCTAATTTTACCGTCTATAAAACTCAAAAAATAACACGCGAGTCCTAAGGACGTACGTAAAGAACACATGTACAGTATGCACTAATCCTAAAATGTTTTTTGTCATGCCATGATACCCTTTTCATTCGAAAAATAAATACACATTATTTTTGCAAAATTTCTATCAAACGTTAGCAGCTATCGCGACTGATATAAAATTACTGCTCATATTTGGCGCAAACACAACTCTGTACAGAACAATGTCACTCTCTTATGATCGTATTCGCACATTCAGCGGTATGTAATTATTTTCAGCCAAAGTAATTCTCTCTTTGTGCATTCTTAACGAAATTACTAAACTGCTTTGTGACCTCACGAGTTATAAAAAGGTAAATTTTTTATACATTTCTTAATGAAATTTGAGGTCAAGAAATTTATACCTAAAATATTTTTAGTAGAGTACTTAATTCCTCAATAAGCTACTTGTTTTTATTTAAAAATTGTAATTTGTGGACGTTGTTAGCTCTTAGTACTTCTTCTATCTGATATTAGCAATCCAGACTGGCTAAACGTTCTCTTCGATTTTGTAATATTAAAATTAATTAAATTGATACTCGTTTATATGTACTGTAGGCAGACTAATGATTCTGGGTGTACATATGTAGGAGTATTTACATAACATATTTATGTATATTATAAAATTCGATATCAACAGAATGTTCACATATTATGTTTTGATTTCATAATTCTATTCTGCGAAATCAGGAGTGCTAAATAAAATGGAGATTTTTTTTAAATTTTTATTTATTCACGGTTCTTAATTCTTATTAAAGTACTGGAAAACCGAGTCGTCAAAAATTCTGAATTGCGGCTGCATGTATGAATAACTGAGGTTATGTGCAGCCGGTATTTTAGAACATTAGAAATTCTTACCTAATTGTAAATATTTCCGTAACATTCCTTATAGGTAGATAGGTCGAGTATTGTCTGACGACGCACCTAGGCCTAGGCACCTAGGACTTCTACAATAGTCTTTATATGGCGTTTCTAGTCTGCTGGCATGCCTGCCAATTAGACAGTGACCTCCTACTAGAGTTCTTATGCCATTTCTTTTGAATTTTAATAGTTGGCACATCCGGCCCACATTCCATTCATTATAACGCATCCAGCACTTAAAAATTTAAAGTGTAAAAAATAGTTAAATTTAATAATTTGTATATTATTTTAAAAAATTTCTCGCAGCTCCTGACGTAACCGCTATCTGTCGTGATCCCTCTCTAGTTTGGTACAGCAGATATCTTTTGCTGAGGTAGCTCCGCACCACAGCTCTGAGGTAGTTGGGGATTTTAAAGCTTTTTTCTAGAGCGTCGATCATGTCCGCCCATCTAGCGCTGTTGAAGTCGTTTCGGACGTCTAGATTCGCCAGCAAAACTATTCTTTTGTATTTATGGCATCTACGCTGTGCGGCTTCTACGATTTCAATGTTGTATCTTAGAGCTCCTAAAGTTGACTTGCCGGGTATAAAGCCGTGTTGTCCTCCGGCTTCGCTGATGGCCGCTTCGAGTCTGGGTTTAAGTAGACTTTCATAAAGTTTTCCCGCTGTGTCAAGCATACATAGTGGACGGTATGCTGATGGTAAGTTGGGATCACCTTTTCCATTACTGATTAGCACCAGCCGTTGTTTTTTCCAAGGTTCAGGGAATATTCCGGCTTCGAGGCAGGCGTTGTACATATTCAAAAGTAATGCCGGTCGCTCTGCGGGGATTTTTTTAAGGATTTCTGCTTTATTTTATTTATTAGTTTTGAGCTTACCAGTGGCCAGTTGTAGCTCTTCGAGGGTGAACTGGGGGATTTGCAGAAGTCCTGTTGTCTGTTCTGGATCACTAATCCTGTTTTCGTGTGTGGGGAAGAGTGCGCTTACGATATGATCCATTTTGGCAGCGGTTAAGTCAGGTGGTTTTGCTCGAACTCCCAGTTTCTTCATTACTATTTTGTACCCGAGTCCCCAGGGGTTTTTGTTAACGTCCTCGCGTAGTTCCTCCCATTTTCTCTTTTTGCTATCATCGATGGCGTGCTTCATCTCCTTTTTCGCCGCTTGATATTGCTCGGCTTCTTGAGATGCGGCTCCTCTTCGCCTGGATCTCGTATACCATCTACGAAGGTGAAGGCATGTGAGTTGGGCGATATTTTCTGTCCACCAGTAAACTGCCGCTTTATGTTTGCTGTGGGATGCCTTGGGCATCGGTTTGTGACATGCTCTTGTTATATTAAGCATTGTGTGCTCGACTACTTTTCTTGCATTTTTGGGGGAGTTGCTAGATGGGTTATGGTCGTCTATTGCGGAGATTAATTTCGAAGTACTGTAGAAGACTGTATCCTCTACATTTTCGAGCTTTTCTTGAAATTCTTGTATGCTGTCGCTTGGCGTCAGGTAGCAGCTAATTACTGTGAAAAGGTCGCATTTGGCCCATACGAACCCGTTGCCGTTCCTATAGTGCCGACTTTGCTACCTGGTGGTAGCCATATAGCTGGGGTTGAGCTGCTATCTTCTAACCAGGTCCCGCTCTTCTTCTTTTTATATTGCTAGCTTATGATGATTAAGTCGTAACCGTTCTCCGTCACCATTTGCGAGAGTAAAGCGTCAGCAGCCTTGCATCTATTCATATTGGCCTGTAGAGTATTCATTTATTCTGATGATTCCTATATACCGTACATTTTGCGGAGCCCGGGATATGGTCGATTTTTTTGTGTTTGGCATTTTCGCAGAGGCAGCATGAGCGGGGTTTTGTGCACTCTTTTAATTTTTGACCTGGTTGGCCACATTTTATGCAAGTGGTCCCTTTAATCTTAACATCTTCTTCTTTTAGATTTACTTTGCTACGGATGTTCTTAAGGACCTCGGCGTAGCTATTGCCTTCTGCTGGCATAATAATCACGTCCTCTGATTGTTGCTTGGCCCTATTACGTGCTCTCTGACTTGCAGCTATATTCTTCCCTTGTTGCCTCTCTTCTGTGGTTTTGAGTGCTTCCACCACCTTGCCTCGTTCTGCGTGGGTCTTCTTCGTCCCTTTGGGCAAAACTTTCTGCCACTGGCCGTCCTTTTCGTTCCGTGCATCTCCCCGTCTTTTCTCGATTTCAGCGAAGAGCCAGTTTCTGCGGTAACTCTTGATTACGTCAAAGAGTTCGTCTAGCTGTGCCGCTCCGTTCTTAACGTTCATGCTGACATTTTTCTGTTTGGCCATCGCCATCTTCATTATTTGCACGATACTCTTTCACTTTTCTAAGGATTCCTTCTTCTGCCTGGGAACTTATGTTCAGAGCCAGGTTCGGGCACAAATCAGGAGCTCGTCTCAACTGAAACTGTACGGCCGAGAATATATGGCGACGTGCATTGGACGAACTTGAAGACCTGCCATGGTTTTAACGAGACGGAGATGAGGACAGCATTAGCCTACCAGCCATTTCGGTGAGATGTCACTCTTACCTACTGAGGTGGTAGAATGCTGCTCTCACCAGCCTTTTGTCAATCTAATCCTTTCCGGCTTTCCAGTATACTATAATTAGAATCTTACTGGCCTCGATTCTATAGGCCCTTGCCCAGGGTTTTCATCGTCATCCGTACACATTGGGTACTGTCGCCGTATTGATCCCTCGTCGCTTTGTTGCCTCCCTCTCGTGGGTAGGTTCTCCCTCGGTGCAGCCCCGGTGGGGGTTGTGAAGCCTTATTTAAAGACGGCATCTGTTCGCCTCTTCGCCGGAGGTTCATTGGGCGCGTGAGGCATTTTGAGCCAAGCCCTCCTCTCCTGCAGCTCTTGGTCGGGGCTGCGTATTACTATTCGCAGCTAACATACTTAGCGTAGGCCGTCCACTATCCGCCAACTGTGACCCCGGTCTAGCCTGAGCTCAGCTTTACCAAAGTATTATATATAATATAATATATTAATATTAGGATCAAGCTAATTAACTCAAATGAGATATAAGTTTGTAATATAAACTCAATCAAAGAGGTTAGATTTATTATACGGGATATATAAGGAAAACATCAACCGAAAGATGGAACATCTTAATTTCATTCTGGACTTATATGTAGTATATGGGATTTGGAGTAATTGGTAGATCGATATCACGTATTCTCTTCATTAAACTATAGTATATCCAATATAATACTTTTATTTAATTTTTTAAAGATATCTTATATATAATATTATACCGCATATTTCGGCGGTATAAAGTCAACCTAAAGTTCCAAAATATTTATATATGGTATATGGGGCTAAAGGAAGTATTGACCCGATTTTATCCATTTTTCCTACAAGGGCATGCTGTCAACACAAAAAAATTTTTCCCGATTTTCAATACTATATCTTACAGATTAACCAAAATGTTCGGTAATCACAGTCATATGCACAGGGGTCCCTTTATTTAGTGTATAGGTGCTTAAAATGAAATACCTTGAGGGCACTATTTGTGCACATTTTTATTCTGATAACTTAATTGACGTTTGATTTGTAGACTGTAAAGTGAAAGAATCAAATGGAATTTAAAAGTTTAAATTTTCAAAGCGTATAGCAAGACTGTTGGGATAACCTTCCACACCAAATTTGGTTGAAATTGGAAGAGTAGTTCCTTAGATATAGGATTTCCACGCCATGCCTCTTCTCCAATTTATACACCGCTTCCCTTCTTATACAGCCCCTTCCTGCCATCTTGGTTGTGAAATTTGATGTTTGTGGCGCTTTGTGACATTAATCCACATCTGCAATATCGAATTCCCTTGGGTGCTACGAAATATATGTATGTATCAAGTTTCATTAAGATTTCTAAACTTTTACTCAAGTTATCGCTTTCACAGACAGACGGACAGATAGTCAGTCACCCGAATATCAAATCGTCTCGTCAACCAATAAAGAGTTATATGAGTCGGGTTCGTTGGGCAAGCAAAGAGGTGGTTAGTCACGCACTCATTGCACGCAGGACATACAAGTATAATATATTGAACAAATCTATTATACTCTGCAGCAATATGTTGTTAAAAAAAAACAAAAACTATTATACTCTGTAGCAACATGTCGCGGAAGTATAAAAATATCTCAAATATTTTCTCGAAACATTATTCCATTCATTTCTCAAAATTGTTTCACTATAAACTAATAAATAAGTTTATTTATCTACTTAAAAAGGTGTTTACGTTTTTGTTTACAATTTACATGCTATTTGAAATTTTTTCGGTGTTGCCTCTTCCCAATCCATAAGGAATAGGTAGGTAGGTAGGTAGGTAGAGTGGCTGTCTAACGACGCACCTAGGCCTATAGGAGGCCCATTGTGATACCACTGGGACTAATGTTCCCTCACTCTATCGTCTCCTCTCTGAACTAACCTGTGCTCCTGATGAAGCTCATCAGTATAAATAATTTTGTATTAGCAACTTCTGATACGTAGTCAAGAAATCCACGACCGATAGTTTCGATTCTTTTCCTGATCGTCGTTGGCGAGCGTCAATTCCGCAAGGTGATCGCTGCTGCTACAGCTCGCTTCATACCGGCTGGAAGAATAGCGGAACTCCGCCCTAATTTCCCAGCCGAAGCAGCTGTATTAGCAAATGAGCGCGACACCTTACGCCATGCCGATCCCTGTGATCCCCGAATAAGGGATCTCAATTTGGAGATTCGGCAAATGGTAAACCATCATAAGCGGACAAAATGGATAGAGCACTTGAAGTCCTGCAACCTCTCCACCGGTGTGAGTAAGCTTTGGACTACTGTCAAGGCCCTGTCAAATCCGAGGAAACATGACGATCGGGTTGAAATCCAAATCGATGGCCATGCCTCCTCGGACCCGAAGAAGTGCGCGAGCTACTTTAGTCGGCAGTTTATACTGCACCCTTCGACCGACAAGGCCAAACGATGTGTTACCCGACGGTTGCGCAAAATGCCAAAAGACTGCGCACCACTTACTTTCACCGATGGGGAGGTTCAGAGTGTCATCAAAAAGGCGAAATCGTCTAAATCCATCGGCCCTGACGGAATAAACATGCTGATGTTAAAACATCTAGGCCCAACGGGAGTAAACTACCTCACCAAGGTCCTCAAAATGTCGATATCCACTCTTCAAATACCCGATGTGTGGAAAGTCGGAAGAGTGGTCCCACTGCTGAAACCTGGGAAACCCGCCAACAAAGGGGAGTCTTATCGCCCGATAACTCTCCTTTCCCCAGTAGTGAAGACACTTGAGGCCTTGTTACTCCCGTCATTCACCCACCACCTGAGCCTAGCAGACCATTAGCATGGTTTCCGTAAAGTGCACAGTACCACCACAGCACTTAGCGTCATAAACGCCCAGATAGTTCATGGCCTGAACCAGAAGCCACCCTGCGATAGGACGATTCTCGTAGCGTTGGACTTGTCAAAAGCTTTTGACACAGTCAATCACGCAACGCTACTTGAGGACCTGGAACAATCAACGCTCCCTCCAGGGCTGAAGCGGTGGACCATGAACTACCTGAGCGGTCGACACTCATCCGTACTATTTCGAGGTCAAAACTCCAAACTCAGGAAAATTAAACAGGGGGTTCCGCAGGGCGGTGTCCTCTCCCCGCTACTGTTTAATTTCTACATTTCGAAACTCCCCCAGCCACCAGCGGGAATTTCAATGACCTCGTACGCAGATGACTGTACGATATTGACGTCGGGCAATGGAATCGATGGCATGTGTTCAAAAGTAAACGGCTACCTCTCCGATCTTTCTCGCTTCTTTTCTGCAAGGAACTTAACACTCTCCCCCACTAAATCCACAGCGACCATCTTCACCAATTGGACGAAGGAGTACAGACTGGACCTGAACATTTCAGTCGATGGCACAAAAATTCCGACAGTAAATAACCCTAAAAATTTAGGCGTCACTTTGGACAGTCTGTGCTCATTCACTCCTCAGACGACCGCGATAACTGCCAAAGTACAGAGCCGCAACAAAATCCTCAAGTCGCTCGCCGGCAGCTCATGGGGAAAGGACAAAGAAACGTTGTTGGCAACATACAAGGCAATCGGCCGGCCGGTCCTCAATTATGCAGCCGCAATATGGTCGCCTGGATGCAGTGACACGCAGAATAAGAAGCTTCAGACTTGTCAGAACACTGCACTCCGGACTATCACGGGGTGCCTCTTGATGTCCCCAATCGAACACCTACATAGCGAGGCCCCTATGCTTCCGGTTAAGGAACATAACGAGCTCCTCTCCAAGCAGTTTCTGCTGGGATGTTTTCGCAGAAACCACCCCTGCAGACGCCTGCTTGCAGCGGAGCAGCCTCCTAGGAACATCAAGAGGTCCTTCCTTGACTACGTCGACGACATCAGACAGCACGTCGACCAGACTTCGGACGCAACTAACTTCAGACAAGCACTGACCGCCATTCACAGTGGAGCCATTAACACCTTCACCGACTCCCTTTCAGTGAATGGCGTAATACGAGTCAAACCACCACCCATTGCAGACACAGAGCTCGAGTTGCCTCGCGAATCTAGAGTGACCCTCGCGCAACTTCGTTCTGGATACTGTAGCAGGTTAAACTCCTACCTATCCAGAATAGACCCTGACATACTAAACACATGTCCTGCATGCAATGAGTCTCCGCATGACACTAACCACCTCTTTGCATGCCCAACAAACCCCACTCATCTAACACCCCTTTCCCTATGGTCCGACCCCGTCGAAACAGCTCGTTTCCTGGGCCTTCCGTTAGATGACCTCGACGACAACGAATCTAGAATTTATCACCCAAACGGGGATTAGATAATCGTTATAACAACAACAACAACAACATTCTTTTCCTGTATAGAGCTTTACATCCGCATAGAAAATGTTTTACTGTCTCATCTTCTTCTACTTCTTGGCAGCTTCTACAATAGTCGTTGTAAGGTACACCTAGCCTGCTGGCATGTCTACCAATTAGACAGTGACCTGTTAGTACCCCAATCAAAATTCTTATGAATTTTAATAGTCGGTTTGTACGACTCACGCTCCATTCCTGCCACGTTAGTCTGCTGGTTGAGCAGGTTATTGATTTTCTCCACCGAGACTCTGCTATATTTATAGCATGTTCGCTGATTAAGTGTTTGCAAGTTGCCAGGGGCATAAAAATGCCCTCTTTTTTAGGGGTTAATTGTAACTCGGTGCCTGTTCTGGCTAGTTCATCTGCTTGTTAGATCCTCTAATAGATCAAGACATCCTTTCATTATCTTTGATAAGACCATAGAAGACTTGAGTGATTTCAAGGCCGCTTGGTTATCCGTATAAATATATATTTACTCCTTGTTGTGAGCACACTTTTTGTCAATACAGCAAGGCTTTCTTTGATTGCTGTGATCTCCGCCTGGAAAACACTGCCGTGGTCTGGTAAGCGGAAGGCGATTTTGGTGTCTAAAGTTGCGGAGAAGACACCAATTTCCACTCGATTATCTAGTTTGGATCCATCCGTGTAGGTGCTAATTCCTGGATTCCTGTCCACCTCGTCCCTTTCCCACTCCTCTCTGGTGGAGAAGGCCACATTGTGGACGAAATTTAGCTTCAATTCTATTGGATTGCAGAAATCCGTGGTTTTGGGTAGAAACGGGAACGATCTAAGTATCCTTGAATGCACCTTGTTGCATGCGACTAGTTGGGAGGATTCCCTCAGTCTAAGAGCTGACTTTGCTGCCACGTGCTTACAGAACAGGTCTGTTGGCAGTTAATGTAGAATGACGTTTAGAGCCTGGCTTGGCGTTGTTCTAAGAGCTCCACTAATGCATATACTGGCTGCTCTCTGTATACTTTCCATACGCCTCGCCGCGTATTTCTTATCCATAATTGGCCACCATACCAATATACCGTATGTCATGATTGGTCTGACAACTGCTGTATAGAGTCAATAAGCTATCCGAGGCGTTAGCCCCCATTTGGGACCCACAATCCTTTTACAAGTGTAGAGTGCTGTGGCTGCTTTCTTCACCCTAGCATCCAAGTTTTGTTTCCATGACTTCCTGTCTAAGATTAGTCCTAGGTAGCTTGCCTTATCTCCAATTGTTAGCTCTGTCTTACCATCATTTAAGTTTAGTCCGCACGATACAGCCCAACGGTTTATATCGTCCAGGATCGTTTGCATAAGGTTTGCGAGAGTATTAGGGAATTTACCTCTAGCCGATATTGCCCAATCGTCAGCGTAGGCCACAACATGTACCCCCTTCTTCTCTAGATCCCTCAGCAATTTATTCATTGTCAGGATCCAGAGAAGTGGGGATAACACGCCTCCTTGGGGTGTACCCCTTTGGACGGATCTACACATCGTTGTCGCTCTCAGCTTTGAAATTATTGACCTGCTCGCGAGCATCTGTTCATATAATTTTCTGAGAGGTTCAGAGATGTCCAGATCTTTAAGCGCACTCAGTATGGCTCTAGGCTGTATGTTATTGAAGCAATTAGAGTGTATTCTTTAACTTCTAGAGATTTTTCAATCTCCGCCACCACAGAGCTCAGCGCTTTGTCTGTGGATTTTCCTTTAGAATACGCATGCTATGAACCAGGCAACTTGTCTGCTTTTAGTTTGTTTCTTATATATAGTTCTATTAGCCTTTCCAACGTTTTTAGAAGAAACGAGGAGAGACTAATAGGTCTGAAGTCCTTTGGATTTGTGTGCGAGCTTTTGCCTGCCTTAGGTATATATATTACCTTGTCTTCCCTCCAAAGCGAAGGGATATAGTATAATTGCAGCGCCCCCTTAAAAATATTAACTAGCCAATCCATTATGTAATTCTGCGACTGCAGGAATTGAGCCGGGAATAGAAAATCAGGTCCCGGCAACTTGAAGGGCTTGAAGCTATTTATTGCCTAGCGTACGTTGCTTTCTGATACTGTGTTAATAAGAGTGGAGTCTATTTCTGCTCCACTGTCTTGAGTATATTCAACAGTATGGCTTTCAGAGCTACCTGGGAAGTGGGTATCCATTAGTAGTTCCAGTGACTCTTCACTGGATACCGTCCAACTGCCGTCTGGCTTCTGAAGATAATCGATACTATTCACAGATTGTGCCATTATTTTCCTAAGTCGAGACGCTTCCGCCGTGTTCTCGAGATCATTACAAAAAGATTTCCAAGAATTTATTTTTGCTCTCCTAACTTCCTTCTTGTATGACCTAAGGAGGTTGTAGTAATAATCCCAGGCTGACTCGCCTTGGGATTGCTTAGCTAAATTGAACTGCTTTCTGCATCCTTTCTGTAACTTTTTAAGTTCGAGAGACCACCAGGGTGGCCTAGTTCTACTTCGTGTTATTGGACAAGCCACTTCTAATGCTTGCCGGCAAGATTCAGTGAATTGATCAGCGAGGATGTCGAGATCCTCTTTACTATTGGGCTGAAACGGCGGAATTATAGGGATACGTTTTTCCAGCTCTTGCATGTGCACCTGCCAGTTCGTTTTCCTATGATTCCTGAAGTCCATGCCTCTATCGGCCCTTTCTTCTAATATACATTCAATATATTGGTGATCCGAAAAGTAATGTTCTTCGAGGACTCTCCATTAGGTTACCCTGTCGAATAGTACTTCCGACACAAGTGTAATATCCAGTACTTTTTGTCGGTTTCTTATAATAAATGTTGGCGTCCTTCCCTTATTACACAACAGTAGCTTAGTGCCTAGTAGAGTCGCTTAAAAGCTCTCTCTCAGTATACAAGTTTAAGAGTCTGGCAGCAAGCTTAAACTCGGAAGAACACTCTCTACGCTCTATACTTTCTACATCGCTCGAGAACTCCATAGGATCTTCCTCTACTTCGCATGTCTCGCTTTCCGATGCTAGGTGGTCTGCAGCATCGGCGTCCGACTTGTACGGTGTAATCCTCCCTTTCGTGAACGTAGTTTATCTCTCCGCCACTTTTCGCCAGCGGTTCGATGGATTCTTTTGTTAGTAATAGCAGAATCTGCATCGTGGCCCTTTTGGTCTCCATGCCAGATTCTGCTACACTATCGTCAAATGCCTTGACGAACTTCCACCCCTTCGTGGGCAGACTCGGGTTGCAGGCTCTTATGAGCTGCATAATCTGATCCAGCTGTGATGGTGTAGCTGGGATCCATACCCTTGCCGTTGGTCTGGATGGTTTTTTAGCCACTGCTATCAGTTTTGCGCACGGGTATACTTCCCCTACCTTGGATATAGCAGTTTTGTATAGTGCAACCGATCTCCCGTCATCTCATGCAATCATTTTAATGTGGCCCTGGTACCAGCCGGCATCTGTGCATGACGGTGGCGGACCTGGATTGCTTATTAGCACTTCCAGCGCTCTGGGGATTCTTCCATCGGGGTCCCTCTCATCCAGAACGCCAATGACAATTCGGTTCCGGGCCACTTCTGCAAATGATTTTGCGGGCGTCCCGCCCTTTGTTTTCGGTTTCGTTAGACTGACGGCTTAGCCTCTTCAGCTGACCTCTGTCGCTTTGCTGCCTTTACTGGAGGTTCCCATTTAAAATTAAGTATGACCGCCCTCGTGCAGTCAATTGATGCTAGGAGCTCCTTGGTTAGCTCCTCTTTGGTTGGCTGTTGCAACTCCACTAACCTCAATAGGTATGCGGCGCGTTGTTTCTCCGCATACCTTGCCTTTGTCGGGTCCTGAATATTGAATGCGGGCCACTCTCTGGCAGATGCACTTCCAGCAGCAGCCCCTTTTGTATTTCCCCCCTCCCCCCGCTTCTCAGTCGTGTTTTGACTGCAGGGTTTGGGCCTGGCTGCCTCCGGCGCTACTACTTTCTTGGGGCCAGCTTTAGCTTCTGCCTACTTCCTTGTGCCTGCCTTATCTACGGGACCAAGCTTCGCTCCTGTCCTCTTGCTAATTGTTGCCGAGCTCGTTGCAAGCGCTGCTCTTTTATGGGAGCAACTAGCTCCCTCCCGATTTTTTGGTGGAGATGCGGGCTTCCTTGTATGTTTGTTTTGGTTTTTTGTTAGGTTTAGGTTCATAAATGGTCCCACGAGTGTGGGGGAAAGTGTGTCCGCTTGCGCATAGGCCCCGCTACGCAAGCAAGGCTATCATATTACGGAGGGCGCCAGGTATCCATAAGCTCCGTTTGAGACTGGGCTATTTAAGGGCCCCCAGCCAGGTTGATCCCCGGCACGTGTCGCATGACACCTTGATCCAGCCCTTTATAGTACCCCCAACCATGGTAAGGCTCCTTACCTGTATGCTGTGCTATCGAGGTACATCGAACACACTGGTAAGAAGTCTGACCTTAGCAAGATTTCTCACGTCTACGGCAGGGGCGGTCTGTTACCAGCTCGAGGATTCAGTAGGTGATTTCTGCCGACCTTCCATAAGGAATACGTGACATATATTTGGTTGGCGTAATATTGTCTTCTATAATTCCTCGTATAAACCTGCCAATTCTACATTTTGAACCAATACACCTTTTTTACTACTTAAACGGCTTAACTTGGCATTCTGCATAGGTTGCCTACTAATATTTAACTATTAAAACGGCCAAATGCCTCACAAGTGGTTCAAATCTGGTATAGTGTATTGCCGTGTTATGTTATAAAATTTATAACTTTAATATTGTTTTTGATACATTTTCAAATATTCTTCGATTATTAAAATTTCGAAAGATTAAATTTACTTTGTTTTGCTCAAAATATTATTTATTGCATTTAATATAATATTTTTAACGCTTTGTAAAAGCTGTGTCTGTATTTCGTTTCAACGGACATATTTTTAAACTTAATGTTATATAAATATATTTTTCAATCAGCATATAAGACCGTGTATGTATAATAACATTAATTACATAAAATGTGTTAATATTATATTAGGTTAAGCATTGTATAGGCGGCCTTATAGAAAAAAATCCTGGTGAACCGAAAACCAAAAAAAGATCGGTAGCGTTAGTTAACAAGTTAGACTTGTTTTGTGAGTACATTAGAAATAAAATTTCTAATTAGAGCCGTGCACTTCATTATTCTTTTTATTTCTAAATTTTAATGCTAATGTAATGACTATTTATAATTAAGTGTACATTCATAATTGCTTAGATGGTTTGTGTTTGCTACCTGATTATGATGTTTACATATTTTAAGTGAAAATGTTGTTTTTGTAGTTTAGTTGATAAATATGGTTGTCGCGTATGCTGATTGTATGATATGTGTAAAGTATTGGATCGTTCACTAAGTAATTTCGTTTGTTGATAACGGCTGATCATATTGAATTTTTTCGCAGCAAACTATATCTGCATATTCTAATATAATATTTGTATTATAAGTATTTCAAATTCTTCAATAATTACTGATTTCGGGTCTAAGGTTTCAAGTTTCCTTTCAAATTGTGAATTGATTTTTCTCTGTTCGTTATTTTGTTCTATTATATTTATTTATTTAATCCTGATTTTATTTCTATTAGATAATCATGATGTGGTGTTCGTGTTATAAACTTTAAAATTGAAATGTTTACATTTGACGATCTTTTATCTCTACGTGGAGAAGGTAATAATTGAGATTTCAAAGTTTCTATCTTATTTATTAGCAACACTTATTTTTTATTTGAATTAGTGGTCTACGAGGTTTGTTCAAACATTTTTGCTAATTTTGTCTTAAGAAAGTGTTTATTTAATCAAGAATATCTATTTTGTCCACTTCAAGGTAATCACGTTAGATATAATGCAATAATCCCAGTGTGTTTTTTTAAATCATCGAAGCATTTAAGAAAGTAACTTTTTGTGATCTTGTTCAGTATCTCCTTCGATGCAGTTTTTATCTCCTCAATCGTAGCAAAGCGTCGTCCCTTCATGGTCCTCTCCAATTTTGGGAACAAAAAAAAGTCACAAGCCAGATCTGGGGAATATGGCGGCTGCGGCACTATTAATGTGTTGTTTTTGAGCAAATACGAGGTATCGCGAATTTTGAATTTTCGCGGCGCATTGTATCTAGGGGTGTTTACTTTAAAGGGGACAAAATAAATATTCATGAATAAGTAATTACTGTCCTAAGAAATCCAAAATTCGCGATACTTTTTGAACAAACATGTTTCTTACAATATTTTCATATGGTTCATGGAATACAAGGTTACGACAAGTTGGTTCAAATTGGTTGGTTGCTCTAGCCACTTAAATATGTTTGTGATATTTTATCCTTGAAATATCCTGAAGTAAAACCCACTTTGCTTATACTAAACAAATTTTTAATTTGAAATAAAACTGTATACACATAGCAACTCTAATTGCCTACTGACATTTCAACGAATGATATATTTAAATAAGTCAAATCCGTTAAAAAAAGTGGTAAATTCACAGCAGGCGCGCATTGTTTGAAAAAAACGCTTTATACACATTTTTTAAATAATATCAAGTATTTTTCAAAAGTGTTAGAAGTATAAATTGTGCAAACATCGCGTTTAAAAATCTGAAACGACGACAGTGGGTAATCGTACACAAAAATATGGACAAAATTCATGTAAGTGATTTGAATATATATTTGTTATGAAAAAAAAAATTTTATATAAAAATTTCGTACAGATTTACCAAACTTAAGGCGGACTGTAATAATATAGTGTAACAATTAGGGTATTCACAAGGTGTCATATTGTGTCATATCGTCATATTGTCTTAGTTTTTTAAGACTGTCATAACACTGTTGTTGTTTCCCATACAAAATTTAAATGCGGCAAATACAACACGGCGAGGCATGTATTTTGAGTGAGCTATTTTATCAGCTGTATCTGTTTATTTTTTTTATTGTGACGTTTAAGTGTCTAAAATTAATAAATTAAATAAATTTCATCAATTTCTATAATAATATGAAAGGAAGCCGCGATATTCAGGTGAATTAAGTTGAAGAAAAGTGAAATATAAAAATATTTTGTTGTTTCTGTTTCAACATAAAGAACGCTTTCACATAAAGAAGCTTTGATTTTATGTTTTTCAGTTTAGCCATTCGTGAAAAAATTAGAAGAAAATGCGGACAATCATGACCAACATTAAATATCGTTTACGTTCATATATTTTGGGGCATAACGAAACACCTCTAACCGATTTTAGCAATGTTGAAACTGATGATACACCCGATTTAGAAGGAACACGATGACCTCTTTCTGGTATGTAAACGCTTCAGTTAAGTAGTTATTAGCAAGTATGTATGACTTCATTTCATCTAGGTATACTATTGCGAAGATTCCAAGTGGTAGTCCGTGCGGAGCATAGTACTAACAACGAATTATTGTATCTCGAATCCGACGGTCTAGAGCATTTGGTGGGATGCATTTGCAAAAAATTAAAACCTGAAGTGGATGAATTTGAGAATGATCAGAAGTATACATGGGTTAATCACGTAAGCGAAGGCTAAACAAACTGAAAGAATAATGGAGATGATGAGCCAATGTGAAAAAATATTTGAAAATATACATGGTCAAGTTATTTAAATATAAACAATTATATCCAAAAACAATTGGAAGAAGCTAATTGTCTAGATTTTAGTGAGAAAATTAAACGTTTGTTTTTTTTAGATCTCGAATGTATTTTCAAATAAAGTCGAGATATATCAGATAATTTTTTGAAAAAACAAACGCAAAAATAAAACAAAAACAGTAACATAAAAAACTGTTGGTTGGAACGATAACCGCGGTTTTGATTCTGTACTTATCAAGCAGAGATACCATGGTATAAGGGAGTAGCGAAAGTGCTCATTAACAGTATTTTCCAACCTTCCAGGTGTACACTCACAATGAAACCAACATGGCCGTCTCTGGTGCGTTAAGGCGGCGAGGGGTTAGATCGGGTTGCGCAAAACAAAAAATGGTGTTATAATTATTTTTAATTTTTGTTTTAAATTGATGTTAAAGGTTGTTAACAAAATTTGAAATTATACCACCTTGAAATTTGAAAATATGCGGTATGTTTTAAAGCGTTTTAATTAAATTAGTCATGGACAAACTTGAAATTCAATTTTACTATGAGTGGGCCGAAATAATTAACTATTGTAACAGAATTTGTATTACAAGTCATAATAATTCTTTTGAAAAATAAAACAAAATTTATCATTGTAAGATATATCAAGAGATAATAGTAGATCCAATTTCTCCTATAATGTAAGTAAAAATTATCACTTAATCGCAAAATATTTTACGTTTTATATTTAATTTTGTAATACAAGTATATAGCCTTTTTAAATCAACTATTTGTAGAATTTTCAATATCTTTGTAGAATAAAAAACGGTAGATATAGTTTCTTCCTTAAAAGTACTTTAAAATTAACTTAAGCAACACTGTTACGCCATGCTCAACAGCAATACTGGCAACATATCTGAATTGAATTGTTTTTGAGAATTGTTTTTAATGTTATTATTATTTTTGTATAAATTTATTAAACTTGTCTCCAGTTTCGTTGAACAATCATTTTCTGGATCCCGTCATTTGACATGCTTAATTGAACCTTACATTTTTCTGTGGTGAATATTTATTAATTTACCACAGTTAAAAAGAGACATAAATATATAAATTAATTGTTCTGGAATGTGCCAATAATATTAGCAGCCTTAACAATATATATTCAAATACTCTGATTTTATTTTGAAAAAACATTAATTAAAAGAATTTAGCAATATTCAACAATTTTCCGATCAAAAGTCGACCATCTTGGATGTCAACAGAAACCCAACCCCTAGACGGACTTGACATTTCTCCATGGACACCTCTCAGCTGTCGCTTTGCCTACATATGATAGTTTCTCTACTCACCCTTTACGCTTGGAAATACATAACAGTTTTATGCTTCAAACAGCCACCGGCATTCCTTCCTTCCGTACTTACCGTCCGTATCAAACTAAATTTGTCAAGATTATGCTCGTAGTTGCAACGCAGAAATCAGTTGTTCTCTTTTGTTTTAATTTCACTAATGTTGCCATTGTTCTATTTGTGTACAAGATTTTTCACACATTTAGTTTTTTAGTTATAATTTTTCATAATGTTAGGCGCAAAACTATATAAAATAGTTTACCTATTTATAAATTAATGTATTCGACTGTGATTTTGAGTTATTTTAAGAATATTTCAAATATATTTAACTTAATTATTTAGTTACTACAAAATATTGAGACTGGTCACCCTGCGTTCCAAGAGATTTCTCTCTTACTCTCAGCTCACTCGCTTTTACGGGAAAAATCCAAATTCTTCAAATATTCAACCGTATGGTCTGTAAAAGCGGACGGTAGGAGCGGTGGTGAGGTTTCGTTTACATTGCGCCCCCATAAGATAGGTCGTCTCAGCTGATTCGGTCAACGGTTTTGCGTCGGTGACTGTTTGAACAATTAGAACATTATAAAAGAACGAAGAAAGAAAAGAGGCACGACATTAGTTGTGGTTTGACGAACTAATCGATTATCAATTACTTTTAACACTCTTCCTCAACGTCGTTTACATCATGTTTGCATAAAACCTAAACGTGTTACAAACTTTTAATTTTTCAATTTACTTAGATAATTAAGTAGAACATCAGCTGTCATTTTATTAGTGCATACTCGAATATACTTCAATTAAATTGTTCTCTCATTTATTACTTCTCTTACAAAATGATACTTAATATCTATATATTTGATGCTGGAATGGTATACTAGGTTCTTCGCTAGTTGCTGTGCGCTTAAGTGGTCACCGTAAACTCTTATTGGATCTCTGGAACCACCTATACCAATATCTATCATTAATCTCAGTAGATATATTGCTTCCTTCGCTGCTGATGCTAACGCAATGTATTCGGCTTCCGTACTGCTGAGTACCACGCTGCCTTCATGCTTACTTTTCCATGAGAATGCACTACCGCCTAAGAATAATATATACCTTGCGTATGTCTTGCGATGAGACTGTTGCTGCCCCAATCGGCATCCTCAAATCCTTCTATATATTTGCCCCTACGACGATATACCAATTTGTAGTGCTCTTTCGTAGATAGGTATCGTCAAGCAGGTATGCTTCGAGTTCTTTGTGAGGATGTTGATTTCTATGAGCCAACTTCGCGACTGAATGTAACAGTTAGGCCTTTGGCAAATAGCTACATACATTAATGCACCTATGGATGGCTGATACGTTCGACAATGGTATAATCGACAAATGATCATCTTTTACTTTTCAAAGATCTCTCTAATATATAACTTTTTTCCAATTTCAATGCTGCCTTTTTCACCGTCTCTTGTAATTTCGAACCCCAGAAAATATGAGATTGGATATTTTTCGACACATTCGAAGTTGTTTGTGATTTCTGCTTTGACTGCAAGAAGATCTTCTCTGACTTGGCAACTTATAATCAGATCATCAGCATATACAACAATGAGACATAAATTACCTCGATTGCTCATTCTGTACAGACACTGTGCATTACTGCATGCCTTGAATCCAATTCTTTTTAAAACTTCATCCAATTTCTGGTTCCATTCACTTTCAGATTCTAGAGCATCGTACTCTACTTTCATTGCTCTTATCCCGTCGTTTGCACATTTGCTACTTTTAGATTCTTCAACACTTTGAGGGATTTTGATTTCATAAATATTTTGTATCATGTTTAATGTCTTATACATTTTTCCACAACGTACTAGCTTAGGTTTCCTCGTCTTGTTTGCGCAAGACTCTCTTTCCTAATCGAAAATTCGCGAAAACTTTCCCGATAGTCATACTCAAAATCTCATGATACCCTTTTCATTCGAAAAATAAATACACATTATTTTTGCAAAATTTCTATCAAACACAACTCTGTACAGAACAATGTCACTCTCTTATGATCGTATTCGCACATTCAGCGGTATGTAATTATTTTCAGCCAAAGTAATTCTCTCTTTGTGCATTCTTAACGAAATTACTAAACTGCTTTGTGACCTCACGAGTTATAAAAAGATAAATTTTTTATACATTTCTTAATGAAATTTGAGGTCAAGAAATTTATACCTAAAATATTTTTAGTAGAGTACTTAATTCCTCAATAAGCTACTTGTTTTTATTTAAAAATTGTAATTTGTGGACGTTTTTAGCTCTTAGTACTTCTTCTATCTGATATTAGCAATCCAGACTGGCTAAACGTTCTCTTCGATTTTGTAATATTAAAATTAATTAAATTGATACTCGTTTATATGTACTGTAGGCAGACTAATGGCTCTGGGTGTACATATGTAGGAGTATTTACATAACATATTTATGTATATTATAAAATTCGATATCAACAGAGTGTTCACATATTATGTTTTGATTTCATAATTCTATTCTGCGAAATCAGGAGTGCTAAATTTTTTTTAAATTTTTATTTATTCACGGTTCTTAATTCTTATTAAAGTACTGGAAAACCGAGTCGTCAAAAATTCTGAATTGCGGCTGCATGTATGAATAACTGAGGTTATGTGCAGCCGGTATTTTAGAACATTAGAAATTCTTACCTAATTGTAAATATTTCCGTAACATTCCTTATAGGTAGATAGGTCGAGTATTGTCTGACGACGCACCTAGGCCTAGGCACCTAGGACTTCTACAATAGTCTTTATATGGCGTTTCTAATCTGCTGGCATGCCTGCCAATTAGACAGTGACCTCCTACTAGAGTTCTTATGCCATTTCTTTTGAATTTTAATAGTTGGCACATCCGGCCCACATTCCATTCATTATAACGCATCCAGCACTTAAAAATTTAAAGTGTAAAAAATAGTTAAATTTAATAATTTGTATATTATTTTAAAAAATTTCTCGCAGCTCCTGACGTAACCGCTATCTGTCGTGATCCCTCTCTAGTTTGGTACAGCAGATATCTTTTGCTGAGGTAGCTCCGCACCACAGCTCTGAAGTAGTTGGGGATTTTAAAGCTTTTTTCAAGAGCGTCGATCATGTCCGCCCATCTAGCGCTGTTGAAGTCGTTTCGGACGTCTAGATTCGCCTGCAAAACTATTCTTTTGTATTTATGGCATCTACGCTGTGCGGCTTCTACGATTTCAATGTTGTATCTTAGAGCTCCTAAAGTTGACTTGCCGGGTATACAGCCGTGTTGTCCTCCGGCTTCGCTGATGGCCGCTTCGAGTCTGGGTTTAAGTAGACTTTCATAAAGTTTTCCCGCTGTGTCAAGCATACATAGTGGACGGTATGCTGATGGTAAGTTGGGATCACCTTTTCCATTACTGATTAGCACCAGCCGTTGTTTTTTCCAAGGTTCAGGGAATATTCCGGCTTCGAGGCAGGCGTTGTACATATTCAAAAGTAATGCCGGTCGCTCTGCGGGGATTTTTTTAAGGATTTCTGCTTTATTTTATTTATTAGTTTTGAGCTTACCAGTGGCCAGTTGTAGCTCTTCGAGGGTGAACTGGGGGATTTGCAGAAGTCCTGTTGTCTGTTCTGGATCACTAATCCTGTTTTCGTGTGTGGGGAAGAGTGCGCTTACGATATGATCCATTTTGGCAGCGGTTAAGTCAGGTGGTTTTGCTCGAACTCCCAGTTTCTTCATTACTATTTTGTACCCGAGTCCCCAGGGGTTTTTGTTAACGTCCTCGCGTAGTTCCTCCCATTTTCTCTTTTTGCTATCATCGATGGCGTGCTTCATCTCCTTTTTCGCCGCTTGATATTGCTCGGCTTCTTGAGATGCGGCTCCTCTTCGCCTGGATCTCGTATACCATCTACGAAGGTGAAGGCATGTGAGTTGGGCGATATTTTCTGTCCACCAGTAAACTGCCGCTTTATGTTTGCTGTGGGATGCCTTGGGCATCGGTTTGTGACATGCTCTTGTTATATTAAGCATTGTGTGCTCGACTACTTTTCTTGCATTTTTGGGGGAGTTGCTAGATGGGTTATGGTCGTCTATTGCGGAGATTAATTTCGAAGTACTGTAGAAGACTGTATCCTCTACATTTTCGAGCTTTTCTTGAAATTCTTGTATGCTGTCGCTTGGCGTCAGGTAGCAGCTAATTACTGTGAAAAGGTCGCATTTGGCCCATACGAACCCGTTGCCGTTCCTATAGTGCCGACTTTGCTACCTGGTGGTAGCCATATAGCTGGGGTTGAGCTGCTATCTTCTAACCAGGTCCCGCTCTCCTTCTTTTTATATTGCTAGCTTATGATGATTAAGTCGTAACCGTTCTCCGTCACCATTTGCGAGAGTAAAGCGTCAGCAGCCTTGCATCTATGCATATGGGCCTGTAGAGTATTCATTTATTCTGATGATTCCTATATACCGTACATTTTGCGGAGCCCGGGATATGGTCGATTTTTTTGTGTTTGGCATTTTCGCAGAGGCAGCATGAGGGGGGTTTTGTGCACTCTTTTAATTTTTGACCTGGTTGGCCACATTTTATGCAAGTGGTCCCTTTAATCTTAACATCTTCTTCTTTTAGATTTACTTTGCTACGGATGTTCTTAAGGACCTCGGCGTAGCTATTGCCTTCTGCTGGCATAATAATCACGTCCTCTGATTGTTGCTTGGCCCTATTACGTGCTCTCTGACTTGCAGCTATATTCTTCCCTTGTTGCCTCTCTTCTGTGGTTTTGAGTGCTTCCACCACCTTGCCTCGTTCTGCGTGGGTCTTCTTCGTCCCTTTGGGCAAAACTTTCTGCCACTGGCCGTCCTTTTCGTTCCGTGCATCTCCCCGTCTTTTCTCGATTTCAGCGAAGAGCCAGTTTCTGCGGTAACTCTTGATTACGTCAAAGAGTTCGTCTAGCTGTGCCGCTCCGTTCTTAACGTTCATGCTGACATTTTTCTGTTTGGCCATCGCCATCTTCATTATTTGCACGATGCTCTTGCACTTTTCTAAGGATTCCTTCTTCTGCCTGGGAACTTATGTTCAGAGCCAGGTTCGAGCACAAATCAGGAGCTCGTCTCAACTGAAACTGTACGGCCGAGAATATATGGCGACGTGCATTGGACGAACTTGAAGACCTGCCATGGTTTTAACGAGACGGAGATGAGGACAGCATTAGCCTACCAGCCATTTCGGTGAGATGTCACTCTTACCTACTGAGGTGGTAGAATGCTGCTCTCACCAGCCCTTTGTCAATCTAATCCTTTCCGGCTTTCCAGTATACTATAATTAGAATCTTACTGGCCTCGATTCTATAGGCCCTTGCCCAGGGTTTTCATCGTCATCCGTACACATTGGGTACTGTCGCCGTATTGATCCCTCGTCGCTTTGTTGCCTCCCTCTCGTGGGTAGGTTCTCCCTCGGTGCAGCCCCGGTGGGGGTTGTGAAGCCTTATTTAAAGACTGTTCGCCTCTTCGCCGGAGGTTCATTGGGCGCGTGAGGCATTTTGAGCCAAGCCCTCCTCTCCTGCAGCTCTTGGTCGGGGCTGCATATTACTATTCGCAGCCAACATACTTAGCGTAGGCCGTCCACTATCCGCCAACTGTGACTCCGGTAGTAGCCTGAGCTCAGCCTTACCAAAGTATTATATATAATATAATATATTAATATTAGGATCAAGCTAATTAACTCAAATGAGATATAAGTATGTAATATAAACTCAATCAAAGAGGTTAGATTTATTATACGGGATATATAAGGAAAACATCAACCGAAAGATGGGACATCTTAATTTCATTCTGGACTAATGAAAATCTTATATGTAGTATATGGGATTTGGAGTAATTGGTAGATCGATATCACGTATTCTCTTCATTAAACTATAGTATATCCAATATAATACTTTTATTTAATTTTTTAAAGATATCTTATATATAATATTATACCGCATATTTCGGCGGTATAAAGTCAACCTAAAGTTCCAAAATATTTATATATGGTATATGGGGCTAAAGGAAGTATTGACCCGATTTTATCCATTTTTCCTACAAGGGCATGCTGTCAACACAAAAAATTTTTTCCCGATTTTCAATACTATATCTTACAGATTAACCAAAATGTTCGGTAAACACAGTCATATGCACAGGGGTCCCTTTATTTAGTGTATAGGTGCTTAAAATGAAATACCTTGAGGGCACTATTTGTGCACATTTTTATTCTGATAACTTAATTGACGTTTGATTTGTAGACTGTAAAGTGAAAGAATCAAATGGAATTTAAAAGTTTAAATTTTCAAAGCGTATAGCAAGACTGTTGGGATAACCTTCCACACCAAATTTGGTTGAAATTGGAAGAGTAGTTCCTTAGATATAGGATTTCCACGCCATGCCTCTTCTCCAATTTATACACCGCTTCCCTTCTTATACAGCCCCTTCCTGCCATCTTGGTTGTGAAATTTGATGTTTGTGGCGCTTTGTGACATTAATCCACATCTGCAATATCGAATTCCCTTGGGTGCTACGATATATATGTATGTATCAAGTTTCATTAAGATTTCTAAACTTTTACTCAAGTTATCGCTTTCACAGACAGACGGACAGATAGTCAGTCACCTGAATATCAAATCGTCTCGTCAACCAATAAAGAGTTATATGAGTCGGGTTCGTTGGGCAAGCAAAGAGGTGGTTAGTCACGTACTCATTGCACGCAGGACATACAAGTATAATATATTGAACAAATCTATTATACTCTGCAGCAATATGTTGTTAAAAAAAAACAAAAACTATTATACTCTGTAGCAACATGTCGCGGAAGTATAAAAATATCTCAAATATTTTCTCGAAACATTATTCCATTCATTTCTCAAAATTGTTTCACTATAAACTAATAAATAAGTTTATTTATCTACTTAAAAAGGTGTTTACGTTTTTGTTTACAATTTACATGCTATTTGAAATTTTTTCGATGTTGCCTCTTCCCAATCCATAAGGAATATGTAGGTAGGTAGGTAGGTAGAGTGGCTGTCTAACGACGCACCTAGGCCTATAGGAGGCCCATTGTGATACCACTGGGACTAATGTTCCCTCACTCTATCGTCTCCTCTCTGAACTAACCTGTGCTCCTGATGAAGCTCATCAGTATAAATAATTTTATATAAGCAACTTCTGACACGTAGTCAAGAAATCCACGACCGATAGTTGCGATTCTTTTCCTGTATAGAGCTTTACATTCGCATAGAAGATGTTTTACTGTCTCATCTTCTTCTACTTCTTGGCAGCTTCTACGATATTCTTTCATTATCTTTGATAAGACCATAGAAGACTTGAGTGATTTCAAGGTCGCTTGGTTATCCGTATAAATATATATGCTCCTTGTTGTGAGCACACTTTTTGTCAATACACCAAGGCTTTCTTTGATTGCTGTGATCTCCGCCTGGAAAACACTGCCGTGGTCTGGTAAGCGGAAGGCGATTTTGGTGTCTAAAGTTGCGGAGAAGACACCAATTTCCACTCGATTATCTAGTTTGGATCCATCCGTGTAGGTGCTAATTCCTGGATTCCTGTCCACCTCGTCCCTTTCCCACTCCTCTCTGGTGGGGAAGGCCACATTGTGGACGGAATTTAGCTTCAATTCTATTGGATTGCAGAAATCCGTGGTTTTGGGTAGAAACGGGAACGATCTAAGTATCCTTGAATGCACCTTGTTGCATGCGACTAGTTGGGAGGATTCCCTCAGTCTAAGAGCTGACTTTGCTGCCACGTGCTTACAGAACAGGTCTGTTGGCAGTTAATGTAGAATGACGTTTAGAGCCTGGCTTGGCGTTGTTCTAAGAGCTCCACTAATGCATATACTGGCTGCTCTCTGTATACTTTCCATACGCCTCGCCGCGTATTTCTTATCCATAATTGGCCACCATACCAATATACCGTATGTCATGATTGGTCTGACAACTGCTGTATAGAGTCAATAAGCTATCCGAGGCGTTAGCCCCCATTTGGGACCCACAATCCTTTTACAAGTGTAGAGTGCTGTGGCTGCTTTCTTCACCCTAGCATCCAAGTTTTGTTTCCATGACTTCCTGTCTAAGATTAGTCCTAGGTAGCTTGCCTTATCTCCAATTGTTAGCTCTGTCTTACCATCATTTAAGTTTAGTCCGCACGATACAGCCCAACGGTTTATATCGTCCAGGATCGTTTGCATAAGGTTTGCGAGAGTATTAGGGAATTTACCTCTAGCCGATATTGCCCAATCGTCAGCGTAGGCCACAACATGTACCCCCTTCTTCTCTAGATCCCTCAGCAACTTATTCATTGTCAGGATCCAGAGAAGTGGGGATAACACGCCTCCTTGGGGTGTACCCCTTTGGACGGATCTACACATCGTTGTCGCTCTCAGCTTTGAAATTATTGACCTGCTCGCGAGCATCTGTTCATATAATTTTCTGAGAGGTTCAGAGATGTCCAGATCTTTAAGCGCACTCAGTATGGCTCTAGGCTGTATGTTATTGAAGCAATTAGAGTGTATTCTTTAACTTCTAGAGATTTTTCAATCTCCGCCACCACAGAGCTCAGAGCTTTGTCTGTGTATTTTCCTTTAGAATACGCATGCTATGAACCAGGCAACTTGTCTGCTTTTAGTTTGTTTCTTATATATAGTTCTATTAGCCTTTCCAACGTTTTTAGAAGAAACGAGGAGAGACTAATAGGTCTGAAGTCCTTTGGATTTGTATGCGAGCTTTTGCCTGCCTTAGGTATATATATTACCTTGTCTTCCCTCCAAAGCGAAGGGATATAGTATAATTGCAGCGCCCCCTTAAAAATGGTAACTAGCCAATCCATTATGTAATTCTGCGACTGCAGGAATTGAGCCGGGAATAGACAATCTGGTCCCGGCAACTTGAAGGGCTTGAAGCTATTTATTGCCTAGCGTACGTTGCTTTCTGATACTGTGTTAATAAGAGTGGAGTCTATTTCTGCTCCACTGTCTTGAGTATATTCAACAGTATGGCTTTCAGAGCTACCTGGGAAGTGGGTATCCATTAGTAGTTCCAGTGACTCTTCACTGGATACCGTCCAACTGCCGTCTGGCTTCTGAAGATAATCGATACTATTCACAGATTGTGCCATTATTTTCCTAAGTCGAGACGCTTCCGCCGTGTTCTCGAGATCATTACAAAAAGATTTCCAAGAATTTATTTTTGCTCTCCTAACTTCCTTCTTGTATCACCTAAGGAGGTTGTAGTAATAATCCCAGGCTGACTCGCCTTGGGATTGCTTAACTAAATTGAACTGCTTTCTGCATCCTTCCTGTAACTTTTTAAGTTCGAGAGACCACCAGGGTGGCCTAGTTCTACTTCGTGTTATTGGACAAGCCACTTCTAATGCTTGCCGGCAAGATTCAGTGAATTGATCAGCGAGGATGTCGAGATCCTCTTTACTATTGGGCTGAAACGGCGGAATTATAGGGATACGTTTTTCCAGCTCTTGCATGTGCACCTGCCAGTTCGTTTTCCTATGATTCCTGAAGTCCATGCCTCTATCGGCCCTTTCTTCTAATATACATTCAATATATTGGTGATCCGAAAAGTAATGTTCTTCGAGGACTCTCCATTAGGTTACCCTGTCGAATAGTACTTCCGACACAAGTGTAATATCCAGTACTTTTTGTCGGTTTCTTGTAATAAATGTTGGCGTCCTTCCCTTATTACACAACAGTAGCTTAGTGCCTAGTAGGTAATTGAAAAGACACTCACCTCAGTCGTTGATATTTGAGCTGCCCCAGACTGTGTGATGCACGGTTGAGTCGCATCCAAGTATGATCATGCACTTGGATGCCTCGCTATCCCTTACCATCTCTTTTGCCATCAGAGGGGGAACCAGCCTCTCCTCGTACGGCGTATAGCACGACACCAGCCGATAACTGCATGTCCTCGTTTCCCAGCTTACTGCTATTGTGTCGTTGTTGCTGTAATGATGTAATATAAAAACGTTAGGGGTTTTTCTTTGCCATTATGCAAGCTCTGATTTTACCTTGACTATTAGCCATAAATAAATTATAGCTCGGTGTCCTCAGTCCGCAAATACGCCCTCCATTAACTCATGGCTCCTGGATGAGGACAAACTCAGGCTGTTCTATTGCCACGCGGTTAATTAGGGCTGCTAAAGCTAGTTTGCTGTGATGAAGATTAATTTGTAGAAGACGCATTAACTAATGTTGTTTCTGCATTTTCCTGAGAGTCGCTTAAAATCTCTCTCTCAGTATACAAGTTTAAGAGTCTGGCAGCAAGCTTAAACTCGGAAGAACACTCTCTACGCTCTATACTTTCTACATCGCTCGAGAACTCGATGGATTGTTTTGTTAGTAATAGCAGAATCTGCATCGTGGCCCTTTTGGTCTCGATGCCAGATTCTGCTACACTTTCGTCAAATGCCTTGACGAACTTCCACCCCTTCGTGGGCAGACTCGGGTTGCAGGCTCTTATGAGCTGCATAATCTGATCCGGCTGTGATGGTGTAGCTGGGATCCATACCCTTGCCGTTGGTCTGGAAGGTTTTTTAGCCACTGCTATCAGTTTTGCGCACGCGTATACTTCCCCTACATTGGATATAGCAGCTTTGTATAGTGCAACCGATCTCCCGTCATCTCATGCAATCATTTTAATGTGGCCCTGGTACCAGCCGGCATCTGTGCATGACGGTGGCGGACCTGGATTGCTTATTAGCACTTCCAGCGCTCTGGGGATTCTTCCTTCGGGGTCCCTCTCATCCAGAACGCCAATGACAATTCGGTTCCGGACCACTTCTGCAAATGATTTTGCGGGCGTCCCGCCCTTTGTTTTCGGTTTCGTTAGAATGACGGCTTAGCCTCTTCAGCTGACCTCTGTCGCTTTGCTGCCTTTACTGGAGGTTCCCGTTTAAAATTAAGTATGACCGCCCTCGTGCAGTCAATTGATGCTAGGAGCTCCTTGGTTAGCTCCTCTTTGGTTGGCTGTTGCAACTCCACTAACCTCAATAGGTATGCGGCGCGTTGTTTCTCCGCATACCTTGCCTTTGTCGGGTCCTGAATATTGAATGCGGGCCACTCTCTGGCAGATGCACTTCCAGCAGCAGCCCCTTTTGTATTTCCCCCCTCCCCCCGCTTCTCAGTCGTGTTTTGACTGCAGGGTTTGGGCCTGGCTGCCTCCGGCGCTACTACTTTCTTGGGGCCAGCTTTAGCTTCTGCCCCCTTCCTTGTGCCTGCCTTATCTACGGGACCAAGCTTCGCTCCTGTCCTCTTGCTAATTGTTGCCGAGCTCGTTGCAAGCGCTCCTCTTTTATGGGAGCAACTAGCTCCCTCCCGATTTTTTGGTGGAGATCCGGGCTCCCTTGTATGTTTGTTTTGGTTTTTTGTTAGGTTTAGGTTCATAAATGGTCCCACGAGTGTGGGGGAAAGTGTGTCCGCTTGCGCATAGGCCCCGCTACGCAAGCAAGGCTATCATATTACGGAGGGCGCCAGGTATCCGTAAGCTCCGTTTGAGACTGGGCTATTTAAGGGCCCCCAGCCAGGTTGATCCTCGGCACGTGTCGCATGACACCTTGATCCAGCCCTTTATAGTACCCCCAACCATGGTAAGGCTCCTTACCTGTATGCTGTGCTATCGAGGAACATCGAACACACTGGTAAGAAGTCTGACCTTAGCTAGATTCCTCACGTCTACGGCAGGGGCGGTCTGTTACCAGCTCGAGGATTCAGTAGGTGATTTCTGCCGACCTTCCATAAGGAATACGTGACATATATTTGGTTGGCGTAATATTGTCTTCTATAATTCCTCGTATAAACCTGCCAATTCTACATTTTGAACCAATACACCTTTTTTACTACTAAAACGGCTTAACTTGGCATTCTGCATAGGTTGCCTACTAATATTTATTCGCTAGTTGCTGTGCGCTTAAGGGGTCACCGTAAACTCTTATTGGATCTCTGGAACCACCTATACCAATATCTATCATTAATCTCAGTAGATATATTGCTTCCTTCGCTGCTGATGCTAACGCAATGTATTCGGCTTCCGTACTGCTGAGTACCACGCTGCCTTCATGCTTACTTTTCCATGAGAATGCACTACCGCCTAAGAATAATATATAACTTGCGTATGCCTTGCGATGAGACTGTTGCTGCCCCAATCGGCATCCTCAAATCCTTCTATATATTTGCCCCTACGACGATATACCAATTTGTAGTGCTCTTTCGTAGATAGGTATCGTCAAATATGCTTGATAAGCAGGTATGCTTCGAGTTCTTTGTGAGGATGTTGATTTCTATGAGCCAACTTCGCGACTGAATGTAACAGTTAGGCCTTTGGCAAATAGCTACATACATTAATGCACCTATGGATGGCTGATACGTTCGACAATGGTATAATCGACAAATGATCATCTTTTACTTTTCAAAGATCTCTCTAATATATAACTTTTTTCCAATTTCAATGCTGCCTTTTTCACCGTCTCTTGTAATTTCGAACCCCAGAAAATATGAGATTGGATATTTTTCGACACATTCGAAGTTGTTTGTGATTTCTGCTTTGACTGCAAGAAGATCTTCTCTGACTTGGCAACTTATAATCAGATCATCAGCATATACAACAATGAGACATAAATTACCTCGATTGCTCATTCTGTACAGACACTGTGCATTACTGCATGCCTTGAATCTAATTCTTTTTAAAACTTCATCCAATTTCTGGTTCCATTCACTTTCAGATTCTAGAGCATCGTACTCTACTTTCATTGCTCTTATCCCGTCGTTTGCACATTTGCTACTTTTAGATTCTTCAACACTTTGAGGGATTTTGATTTCATAAATATTTTGTATCATGTTTAATGTCTTATACATTTTTCCACAACGTACTAGCTTAGGTTTCCTCGTCTTGTTTGCGCAAGACTCTCTTTCCTAATCGAAAATTCGCGAAAACTTTCCCGATAGTCATACTCAAAATCTCCATCTTGCGATTCTTCAAACACTTCTTTAAACGCGTCGTCACTGGCATTTTCTCCATCTTCACTCAGTACCTCCGATGCTGTTTCTTTGTTGATAGCTTCAGATTTTCAATAGACATCATGTCCGAAAAATCACCGGATTCATTTCTTTTAACGTTACATCGCGTTTCTCTACAACCATGCGTTGATCAGGATCATATGAGCAGTATGCTTTCGAAGTTAGTGAATAGCCTACCATAATACATATACAGCTCATATATATTCACCAAGTCCACTTCGTAGCAACATGCTAGTGCCATTTTAATGTTGTGGTGTGTACGGCACGCTCACTCAGAAACTTATTAAATTCTTTATTTACGAATTCATGAATATGAATCGTTTTGATTATTTTTTCAGTTGGCCTTCTACTACATATTTAATCATTTTAAATTTATCTAGAACTTTTTCTTTAGACCTCAGAAAATTCACATATATACGTCTAATTTTACCGTCTATAAAACTCAAAAAATAACACGCGAGTCCTAAGGACGTACGTAAAGAACACATGTACAGTATGCACTAATCCTAAAATGTTTTTTGTCATGCCATGATACCCTTTTCATTCGAAAAATAAATACACATTATTTTTGCAAAATTTCTATCAAACGTTAGCAGCTATCGCGACTGATATAAAATTACTGCTCATATTTGGCGCAAACACAACTCTGTACAGAACAATGTCACTCTCTTATGATCGTATTCGCACATTCAGCGGTATGTAATTATTTTCAGCCAAAGTAATTCCCTCTTTGTGCATTTTTAACGAAATTACTAAACTGCTTTGTGACCTCACGAGTTATAAAAAGGTAAATTTTGTATACATTTCTTAATGAAATTTGAGGTCAAGAAATTTATACCTAAAATATTTTTAGTAGAGTACTTAATTCCTCAATAAGCTACTTGTTTTTATTTAAAAATTGTAATTTGTGGACGTTTTTAGCTCTTAGTACTTCTTCTATCTGATATTAGCAATCCAGACTGGCTAAACGTTCTCTTCGATTTTGTAATATTAAAATTAATTAAATTGATACTCGTTTATATGTACTGTAGGCAGACTAATGGCTCTGGGTGTACATATGTAGGAGTATTTACATAACATATTTATGTATATTATAAAATTCGATATCAACAGAATGTTCACATATTATGTTTTGATTTCATAATTCTATTCTGCGAAATCAGGAGTGCTAAATAAAATGGAGATTTTTTTTAAATTTTTATTTATTCACGGTTCTTAATTCTTATTAAAGTACTGGAAAACCGAGTCGTCAAAAATTCTGAATTGCGGCTGCATGTATGAATAACTGAGGTTATGTGCAGCCGGTATTTTAGAACATTAGAAATTCTTACCTAATTGTAAATATTTCCGTAACATTCCTTATAGGTAGATAGGTCGAGTATTGTCTGACGACGCACCTAGGCCTAGGCACCTAGGACTTCTACAATAGTCTTTATATGGCGTTTCTAGTCTGCTGGCATGCCTGCCAATTAGACAGTGACCTCCTACTAGAGTTCTTATGCCATTTCTTTTGAATTTTAATAGTTGGCACATCCGGCCCACATTCCATTCATTATAACGCATCCAGCACTTAAAAATTTAAAGTGTAAAAAATAGTTAAATTTAATAATTTGTACATTAATTTAAAAAATTTCTGTAGAGCAAATTATGTAAACTTGTATTTTCGCAGTATGTTACTTAGTATTCTTTGAAATATAGCTGAGGAAGTTTTCAAACCGCACAGCAAAAATGTTCATTGGTAATGGTCTTCCTGGGTAACAAAACCAGTTTTCTTTCTGTCTGCAATTCACAGGGAAATCAAAATCAGAATTTATATCTAAAGTTAAAAAGTACTTACAGTTTCTGGTTTTTGTTACTAGGTCCTCAATTAAAGGAAATGGTTTAGCCTGAGGAACCACGATTTTATTTAAATCTCTAAAATCAACACAAAATCTTGTTCTTCTATCATCTTCTTTTCTTAAAGCTATAGTTACAGATGATGCAAATGGGCTGTACGATTCTTCTATTAGATTTATTTTAAGCAATCTTCTTATTTGTTCTTCTATCTCTAACTTATCCTCCATTGAAACCTGTAAGATCTTCTCCTGCAAGTAAATCAATGCATGCTGCTCAATCCCTTACTGTCCCAATATTTGTCTTTTGCAAAGCTTGATTTGTATGTTTCAAGTTAATTTATTTCAATTTTTTGTTAATTATTTAAATGACTGAGATCCATTATAAATTCTCCTTCTTTTATATGTTCATTAAACTCTATAAAGTTCAAGTTTATTTTATCATCAATTTCAGGATTGCCTTTAATATTATATTTAGTTCTTCCTTTGTAAAGTCTTGTTAAGATTTTTGTTTTATTTACAACTTTTTATTCTAAATCAAATTAAACTACTTTATATCATCAAGTTCAATTAGAAAATCGTATTTGAAGTCTTTTTCATCTACAATATAAACATAAATTTTTTTCTCTATATTGAAAACCTTATTATTTATTGTTGTTAAACCTTTTGTTTTTTTTTACATCATTAATTGTTAGTAAATTGGTATTTTTGTTTATATTTTCTCCTTCTTTCTTTAGTCTTAATAATTTAGAATTTATCAAGGAATCATTAGAGCCAGAATCATATATACTAAATATTTCTAATTTTCCTTCTAATGTTAATTTTACTTTAATTGATGGTGTAAATATTCGTTTTTTGTTTCATTATCACTTAACTCAACGTCTAATACAGTATTGTTTACATTTTTATTATAATTTCTCTAGTTCTCATAGTTATCGGTTTGCTTAAACCAGCATTTTTCTTCAAGGTGAAAACTGCACCCTTTATTTTGTTTTTCACAAATTTTACACGGTTTAATTTTTTCAACTCTTATTTTATTATCAAATGCATTTCTCTTAAATTAATTATTATAATTTTTATTGATTGTTTGTTCATGTTGACCAATTTCATTGAAAATTTTTGCCGTTGATGTTATTGATTCCTACATTTTGTACATTACATAATCAGGTAGACCCATAACAATAATATGAATAGTAAAATTTTTTCCTCTTTTTTGGCATATTCCCGTAATGAACCTCCTTGAAATTTTTACGAAAATGCATATTTAACTTTCCGAATGTTTCACAAATATTTGTTTTCCATGTTTCCCATCCATTTTATTATCGTACTAGTTTACCAATCTAGAAACTGTTTTTCAAGTAAATACTTTGATGTTTAAATTTTTTCGGCCACCTTTAATATCTCGAAACGTGTACATTCATTTTCAAAATCACTGATCCAATAGTTAACATTTGATGTTTTTTCTTAAAACTTCTCGAGTAAAAACCTTTCAGCTATTTTACTAAATTTATATTTTCAGTGCCTTTACTAGTACTACTACCGGGAAGCTTCGTTTCATGTGTAATTTCATCTAGTTATTGACCACCAAATTGCAAATTCTCACTTTCATCTAAGTAACTTTCTCTTAAATCTTCGGATATGGGAATCCATATTTTCCGTGTTTCCTGTTTTCTCTTTAGAGTGTTCGTAATTTTGGTAAAAACATCTATACTGGTTATGGCGGTGTTTTAGCTTGCCGGTTTTAAATGTGCAAATTTAAATCTCAATTTTTCCATTTTCCCTCCCTAAAAATGTCGTTTTATAAGACAATTGCATACTCTATGGGGTGAAAACCCATATATTGGGATCTGCTTAACCGATTCAAACCAAATTCAATGCATAATATTCCTCTCGTATTTCTATGTTATAGTACGAAAATGGACGAAATCGAATTACAACCACGCCTATTTTCCATATAATACCATTTTAAATTCCATCTGATTCTTTTATTTTCCACTATGCAAATCAAGCAACAATGATTGTATCGGTATATTGTATTATATCATCTTGTGACCAAAAATTGTCTAAATCGAACAAAAACTGTTCAAACGCTTAGTTGCTGAATATGTGGACCTGAATGCCTATAGTTGACTTTTTACCGAAAATAACGGTCAATGTGTAAGATATAATTGAAATTCATATACTAAAATAAATAAATGAAACTCTCGATAATAGTAAAAGTATGTATTTGTGTCAAAAATGGGTTGAATCGGATCAATAGTTCCTTTAATATACAATTTTGCCAACACCTGACCTAATTTCCCTTGCAAGTTGCGAGAGAATAAAATGTTCGCTTACACCCGAACTTATAACTTCCTTACTGGTTTTATTTTTATTTTCACATTCACAATAAAAAGGATCAAACTTTACCTGTAAAGCAAAGAAACAACATTTAAAGTCAATTTGTCGATCTTTTCTTTTATTAAAATCAAATTATTATTCTCTCGCAACTTGTTGCTACAGAGTATAATAGTTTTGTTCACCTAACGGTTATGTATATATAAATGATCAGGATGAAGAGACGAGTTGAAATCTGGGTGACTGTCTGTCCGTCCGTCCGTGCAAGCTGTAACTTGAGTAAAAATTGAGATATCTTCATGAAACTTGGTACACATGTTTCTTGGAATCGTAAGACAGTTAGTATTGCAGATGTTCGTAATCGAACAACTGCCACGCCCGCAAAACGCCTTTAATCAAAAACAAATAAATTGCCATAACTAAGCTCCGCAATAAGATACAAGACTGTTATTTGATACAAAATATCACATTAGGGAGGGCCATCTGCAGTTGAAAATTTTTTTAAAAAGTGGGCGTGGTCCCGCCCCTAATAAGTTTAATGTGCATATCTCCTAAACCGCTAAAGCTATAATAACCAAATTCACTGGGAGCAAATGTTTTTAGCACCTCTATTGACGGTGTGCAAATGGGTAAAATCGGGTGACAACCCCGCCCACTCCCCATATAACGGTACTGTTAAAAAATACTAAAAGCGCGATAAACCAGGCACTAAACACGCCAGAGACATTAATTTTTATCTCTGGGATGGTATGAGATGACTTTATAGGAACCGCGTTCAAAATTAGTCAGTGGACGTGGCACCGCCCATTTTTAGGTAAAAACCCATATCTTGGGATCTGCTTAACCGATTTCAACCAAATTCGGTGCATAACGTTATTTTCATATTTCTATGTTATAGTGCACAACCACACCTATATTTCCCATATAACACCATTTTCGTTTCCATATGATTCTTTCACTTTCCACTATGCATATCAAGCAACAATGATTATATCGGGGTAAAACTTTGCGTGAATAATACGTTTAAAGTATGCCACCTTGTGACCAAAAATTGGTTAAATCGAACCAAAACTGTTCAAGCCCTTAAGTACTAAATATGTGGACCCCAGTGCCTATAGTTGACTTTCTACCAAAAATATCAGTCAATCCACAATGAAATCTCAAACGAGTATACCATTTGACTTTGCGAGAGTATAAAATGTTCGGTTACATCCGAACTTAGTCCTTCCTTACTTGTTTTTTGCTAATATTTTGTCAGTCACCTCATGTCAAAATGATACAGCTGCTTTACTAATTTTCGTCGGATGGCACCATCTACTAGTTAGTTATAACAACGCGTTAGTGACACCCGAAAAGCACGTAGTAATTAAACATGAAGGAATCTTACATACGCCTAAATATTCGTTTACATATGTATATACATACTATATTAGAGAAAACCTCCATCGTTTACGGCATTACAGTAGATATGCTTAAAAACATATATATACACACATGTATGTATAATAAATTTATGAAAATAACCTGCGGTAAATTATTCTGCTCCTTGCGGTCTCTTCGTGCTGCGAGCATATATACACGCGCATTTGTATGCAAATATAATATACACGCGGAATAGCATCGGCAAAAAATATGTATATGTTGGATTTTTTACCAATTTACGCAAATATTGGTATATACGTGTATATTCATACATTGGTATATACGTACAACGCTTCAAAGTCCATATTGGCAAATATTCCGCAATACCCCTTGTTCTTTGGCAAACAAAAACAGGTAGGATTGCCTATGCACATAATATTCTAAGGCCACATTGGCACATATCCGCAATACCCAAGGATTGCGCAAAACATATTAAAGCTTAATATATACATACATATGTATGACGTGCATTGATCTCTAAGACGTGCTCTCAATTGCACATAACGACAAGAACATATGTATAAGCTGTTCCGCTTATAGGTATACTCTATAAGATTTACGGACACCAAATACATCCAAAACACAACAAAACTTTTGCGTTTATTAATAAACTACTAAATAAAATTAAATTTAAAAAAAAGTATAACAATTCAAAGCGATATCATAAAATAAGATATACGCGTAATTTACTCATTATGGAAAGCGTTATATATTTTATTTAAATTTTTTCGAAACTCTTATTTACTTTTCTCTCAAACGCACATACCTGAAAATTTTAAATCCTCGGCTTACGCCAAGTACGAAAACTGCTTATCCCAGTTCGAGGAAACAAAAGCAATGATTTCTGATCAATTAAAATTAATTAAAGCAATTGCACCTACTCCACATCCGAGAGTAGAGCTGCCACAAATACAAAGTCAAGAGGCAAGTTCAGGCATCCATCTCAAGGTGCCCGCATGTGACACATACATTTTTCATGGTGGATATGAGCAATGGCCGTCCTTCCGGGACATGTTTATAGACATTTAGATAAACCACCACTATCAAATGCACAAAAATTGTATCACCTCCGAGCAGGCGTCATGGTCAAACAGGCGTCATGGTCAAACGGTTCGCACTAAATGACAATAATTTCAATTTGGCGTGGGAAGCTCTTAAATCAAGATACGAAAACGAAAGAATATTGGTCGATAAACAAATATCGATATTAATGAACTTGCCCAAAATTCAAAAGGAAAGAAGTGAAGAGTTTATCAAAATTCAATTAACTGTTTCAAATTGTTTGTCGGTTTTATCGACACAGAATATTCCCACAGCCAGCTGGGACCCTATACTGGTAAACATATGCACCGCCGCGTTACCAGAAAAATCATAACTTTTGTGGGAGCAATCACTCTCATCACGAAGAAATTACCCCACGTGGCAACAAATGAAAGATTTCTTAACTACCCAATACGAAATCGCAGAAAGGATAGACAAAAAAATAGTCAGAACAAAAATTGTTCAACACGACCTTAATAGAAGCTTCCACAGACCCCAAGTCAGTAGCAACAACAATTTAAATAGAAGCTTCTTACAAAATCAAACGTTCAGTACAAACATAAAACACAAATATAAAAGGAGCCACGAGTTTAGTTGTAATAGCAAATTCCGAAGTGCGAAATCCCAAAAATGGCCAAGAAGCATCATGCTGCTCAAAGGCAATAAAAACTCAACAGCGACACAGCGAAAATCAGAGTAGAGTACTATTATCCCCGGCAGTTGTCTCCATCGAACACCGAGGAGAATTGTTTAAGCTTAGGGTCTTAATAGACTAATGATCACAACGATCATTTACAGCGTTTAGGGCACAAAATAGGCTACAAATGCCAACAAAACTAGCCACCTATGAAATCACGGGAATGGGCGGAAGACTAGTCCAAAACTCAAACAAAATCTGCCCCATCACCCTAACTTCCCCCAAAGCGGATAAGATATGCTTCCAAGCTAACACATGAAGAGCAAGCATGGACAAAAGATTTCATACCAAAAGCTAGCAGATCCCAACTACAACATCCCCGCTCAAAAAGATCTTCTATTAGGTAGCGATCTCGTACCACAGATAATACTCGAAGGTATTGAGAAAATTTCAAACTCACTACTGGCACAAAATACTATTTTTGGTTGGATCCTAAGTGGACTAGTTACGGAACCAGTTGCCACCATGACAACTCAAGTTGAGGAAATCTCAATGAATACAATTAAAGAGCTTTTGGGAGTTAGAAGAACTCCCTCCCATATCAGTTACATCTCCCGAACTCTTCGCTTAGAAAAATGGTCGCAGTTTACATACAATCTGGAAGACATTTTCCAGATACAAGTCCCACGCTGAGTAAACTATTTCCACAAACACAAATTCGAGTTACACGGCTTTTGTGATGCCTCTGAGGCGGCATACTGTGCCACTTTCTATGTGCGCACACAAATCGACACCGCGACCACAAGCCACTTATTAGTAGCAAGAGCAAAGGTGGCTCTTTTAAAAACGCTAAGTCTACTTCGACTTGAGCTCTGTGGTGCGCTATTTCTCGCAAAATTAGCTACCATGGTACAGACCCATTTAAAAATCAAGAAAATTTAGATTATATTTCTGGTCCGATTCTGAAATTGTTCTAGCCTGGTTGGAAAAACCACCACATGCATAGAAGACGTAAATTTCTAATCGAAGGTCTCAAATACTTGACCTAGTGGGATCAGCCACTTGGCGCCACGTAGCCAGTGCTGACAATCCTACTGACCTAGGTACAAGTGGGTGCAAACCTTTGCACATTACCACCACCACCCTCTGGTGGAATGTCCCCCGACGGATAACATAATCGCCAGAGTCTTGGACACAATCACCCATGCGCAATATAATGCCTCTGTTCCAGCCCAAAAATAGATTAATGTCTAATTAACAATTTTCATTTTATTTAATTTTATTTTCACTCTTAACACTCCTAATGCTCTATTAATAATGTGCTTAATCATATGCTAGCACGGGTTTTTATCCCGTCATGTGCTTATTTTCTTATTACCTACGTACATATGTAAGCATATACGTATATGCTTATGCGGGCGTAGGTATTAAAATATGTATCATGTATGTGTACATGTGTATGTATATATGTACCAACTTACAAATTGCAAAGCAAAAAGTGAGAATATAAAAAATGCAATTATGTACAAATCATAGAAAATCGTAAGATATGTATATGAATGTAAGAGTTTGTGTGCATATGCATAAGCGGTGCTCTCACAGAGGTGAATAGCCTAATTCACGGTCACGGTCATCCGATTTTGCACAGTGTCATACTTCTGACCAAACAGCCTCAGTAAGTCGAAAAATTGACCTCTTTCACACAACATTTGAAGGTTACTGACACTTGAGCGATTTTAATCGTTTTCCAGAGCACTCAGAGTAGTCGCCTATATCTATATAAGTCTATAGAGCGAATTAAAATTAAAGTTAAGGGATTTCCCCCAGAATACCCCCAATGCGATGAATTGACGCATCTAGAATTGCAAAAGGCAAAGGTAGCTCTAATCGTATCAACTCAAATGCGCTGCTTCAGCCGCGATATAACACTATTAAAAGAATCAAAACCCATTGACAAAAGCAGTTCAATCTTAGTTCTTAACCCATTCCTAGACACGAAAGGTCTGCTTCATGCGAATGCTTGCCAATTCAAGCCTCACGTATAAGGAACGCCTCATTCAAATCATACCAGAGAAGTCTCGACTTGTCACATTACTCCTCAGTTATATCCACTTACTTCGGCTTGCCGCGGAACATCGCCTAATGCAACACATGGTCAGTCAAGAGCTCTATATTTCCCCACTTAAGCTCTAAATAAAAAAAATGCATTTTGATGTGCAAGATCTGCGCTATGCATAAGCAGAAGTTACGAACGCAGATTATGGGAGCAGTTCGCTATCCTTATTAAATCGATGGGAAAAAATCAAAATTCTTCATCATGATTTCAGCGGCCGATAAAAGGAAGAGTATATAAAGAACCTTCATAAAAGGTATCGATGGAAAGCTCTAGAAAACGCGCTAAAGCTTGGAGATTGTTTCATCATACATGATGATTGTCTACCCCCACTGAATGGCGGCTTGGCTAGAAAAACTACATTTCATCATTAACAGATTGTTCAAGCTAATGGGCACTGCCTTAATTGTTTGGCTGCGGTACACGCTACTCAGGAGTGTACGTCAATAACCCTCTGCCAACTGTGCAATAGGCCGCACCACACCCCAAAACGGGTCGTCGAGCGACAACTTGCTCCAAGCAGCCGTGCCGCGAGCAGATTGCAGCAGACCAGCCGTCCGGGTCGACACCGAAGGTCAGCAGCTCCTCCTCCATCGAGACTTAAATGTAGCATCAACGCTTCGTCAGCCACTCTCCTGAGCAGCGTTGTCGCCACGCTGCAGCAACTACAGCGACTGCTAGGCTAGTATTTTATTGGGGACCCCGGGATAGCTAGATGAGTTACACCTCCCCCTCAACGCACGCAACTGAGCGCCAACACACCACATAAACACAATCCACTAGAATACACCGCACACAAACACACACCGCGGACATCACACACCACGCAGACCACCCACACATACGCATCACATCACACCACAACTCTACACTACCCAGCTATTTAAACGAACTACCCAAGAGCTAAGCCCGCATCCTTTTCTTTTGAATTTCAAACCATCAACACAGCGTTCGTCATAGTGTTACCGTGTAATTAACCGAATAAATAAATTTAAAAACAAAAACCAACTTTGCGGCATAATTTTTTTCCAAGGTTAAGTGCGCGGTAAGTGGGGACCATTGGTGATCGAATGTACAACACTTAAAAAACGTGCATTAAAATGCAACACTATGGATTTATTAAATTTTTATTCTACATTAAAATGCAACCATGTAGATGTATGTCCAGCCATTCCTCTGTGCTAGCTCACATGTGTCTTAATTCTCTTTTGATTCGCTGGCGGAGTGGTACATACACCTACAAGGGGCACAATTATTTTATTATTTTAGCGAACGAATGATCAAATGTATTGTTTAGTAAGAATAACTACTGAAATTAAATAAAATACGAATCGGCTTAAAATAAGTGTTTTACTTTGCCACCCGTCAACAGTATGCAATAAACTTTTGTTTCCAAAATATGTTTGAAATTTTATTAATATTGTTCATTACGAGTAATTTTTCACAAAAAATTATACCGCATTCCTTTTATTTAAATCTCTGTGCTCGAAACGAAATATGTAAATTTAACCTTTCCTAATATTACGACTGAAACATCTGTCCTTTTAAAGCACATTACTAAAAGTTGAGAAGCGAGGCTGGAGTAACCAATATTCCTGCTATACATATGCATATACAAATAAAGTATACATAGAAGTTTTTGAATAGGATCACATAAAGGTTAACTAAATAGAGAGAAAAGTTAAACTGCTTTTGCAATACAATGTTAACTTTATGACTGTTAAATTAATAACCAAAAATTATTAAAGTGCAACAATATAGTAACATAGAATGTTTAAAAAAAAGACAGGTATTGTCGTTCACAGATGCATCGTACGCCTCTTTGAAGACTTCAGTGCTGTTGAGTATGAGTTTTTGGTTAGTACATATTAAAGTTATTTCTCCCTATGTTTTGATTATAATGTATCGCTATAAGCAGGCTGTAAAATAAATATATTCAGTAAAAAGAAATAGAACAATTGTTCAGTTAGCAGCAAATATAGATAGATGACACTGTATGTAACATATAGTTAGCGGCCAGCTACATAACGCGATGTACTTATCTTTCTCTCGGGTGGCTAATTACTACTAAATGTAATTTTTCGTATTATTCTTTTGTGGATGCTGGGGCTCATTTGTTTTATTTTGTGTCACACATTTAACGTTTTTGGAAATTTCATATTTTCATTTCAATGATCTTGTTTTCATCGAGCTATTTAGTTGTTTAAATTCAGCACTTGCTTAAAGTGAGTGTCCTCTTTTTTTATATTACAGGTTATACTCACTTAGTTTTATTACTATAGTTTACTTCACGTCCACGAAAATTATACTATAATAAATATAGTTTAAAAAACTAAAGACACACGCTTTTAAAGAATATCGAACTAAAAAGGCTTAAAGCGCTTTGTGTCATAATTTTCGTATATCGAGCGCTCCACGCTTTTTCCTCAATTATACTAGTATTTTTTATATATTATTTGTTTAAGTTAATTTTTAAAATTATTTTCAACTTTTTAGTTCGATATTCTTTAAAAGCGTGTGTCTTTAGTTTTTTTAAACTATATTTATTTTCAACTTTTTAGTTCGATATTCTTTAAAAGCGTGTTTTTTTAATTTTTTTATTTTAAACTATATTTATTGTATATTAATTGATAGCTGTTCGATAGCCATCGCAACACTAATCTTACTTTCAGTAAATATTGAAAACAAAGTATTTTGCATAAAAATTTTTATTTTCATGTTATGATTCTTTCAAACAATTTTTTTAAGCTATTGAATAGCTTTCATCGCGGGCTTTGAGCGCGGTACCGAATCAAAAAATTCCGCAACCAAACTAAACCCAACACGATTACAAAGTATGCGCAAAATGTTTGCACACTTTTAGGCATATTTTGACAACTCAAACGGAACAAATCAACTGAACAGACAGAACAAAAATAATAATATCTAAGATAAAAAATTTTAATGCCAGACCAATATATGGAATTTAATAAAAAATAACTTATTCAATATTCGGATTCATAATATACTAATATTATGTAACGTTATTATTTGGTAAATAGCTACCCCACCTTTTGGAATAGTATCTCGTTTGAATTGAACAATACAATTGAAATTAGGTATTTTAATCGGATTATCAATGGTAACAAATTTCCACTCATCTTCGGTGGCGTTTTCAACATCAACTTCGCTGATAAAAAGTCAGAGCGGTTGACAACTTTCCTTTCGGAAAGATTGAATTTGAAAATGAATGATGATAGTGATTTGATAATGAATAACTTCCCATTTATTCAATTCCTGTTTATTTTTTATTAAATTCCATATTTTGATCTGCCATTAAAAAATTTTATCCTAAATATTATAATTTTTGTTCTGTCTGTTCAGTTGATTTGTTCCGTTTGAGATGTCAAAATATGCCTAAAAGTATGCAAACATTTTGCGCATACTTTGTAATCGAGTTTAGTTTAGTTACAAACAGACATACAAGTGAAACTAATATAATAATAAGCGTGTTAATTAAACTCAAATGAAATATAATATAAACTTAACAGAAAAGACTAAAATTAATATATTGAGTTGATGAGGATAACGTCAACCAGAGGATCGGAAGTTATTATAATATATACTAATATAAGATTTGTTAGAATTAAATAACAGAAATTAATATACATATGTATTGTAGTATAATATAATTTCACATATTTTCTGCATTAAACTAAAGAATATCCAATATTATACGTTCAGTTAATTTTGCTAAGATATCTTACATATTGACTGATATATATGGTATAAGGCCAACCGGATGTTTGAATTTTTGATATATATATATTCCGTTAAGCATGAGAGCAACGTCGTCTGTATAGGGTATAACCCAATAGCCTCGTCCCTCAAGTGCTTTCAATAGGTCATTTACTGCTAAGATTCAGAGTAAAGGAGACAGAACCCCACCCTGCGAGGTACCTCTATTGAATTTTCACAGTGCACGCGCACTGCTTCACTTCAACACGAGAGTTCCGTCGCAGAGAAGACAATACTACAGGTTTAATTCAACATCAAATCTTCTCAGAGCACTAATGACCACTTCCAGCCGTACACTGTTGAATTCTCCCTCAATGTCGAGAAATGTTCCCACCGCATGTTCCTTATATAAGAGGGTTCATTTTAGCCATAAACGTGCGTGCAGAGCAGTGTCTACCGATTTTGCTGAAGGTATGCTGAACTCCCAATAGCATGTCTCTCGGTATGCTTCCCCTGATGTGCAGGTAAGTCTCTCTAGCGTGTTCACACAGAAGACGGGGACCAATCAACTGCATGCACTTTAACGTCTGCGCAAGTGTGATTCCATCAGTTCCCGTGGACTTGAATGGTTTGAAATAATTTAACGCCCATATTAGGCCACCCCATGGAGACCTCTGAGAGGCATATCCTCTTGGTTGGATTGGTTCCTTGTAAAGTGAGCCTTTCGGAGTAGTTTTAACGACCATCCTCATTTCTAAGATAACCCAAAGAAGTTTGGTTTTCCGTTCCCTTGAGGATTCGTGACACCTTTCTTCACCTCTGCAGAAGGATCTCCATGAAACTATCTTGGCCTTTTTTTATTTCCGACCTATAAGTAGCAAGTTCTGTCTTCTGCAATGGCTGTGAGCACTGAGTCGTAACCTGGCGCAATTGGAAAAGTTAATCGAAGCTTCCTGCAGTACAGGTCCCAATCTGTGGTTCCAAAATTCCAACAGGTTTGCTAACTGGACGAACTCCGTCCAGACTGAAGCTGATATACCCATGATCAGAGAAACAGAGTCAAGGGTGCCAGTTATTTTGAGGCTAGGGTTAAGTCAAGAACTTCGTTCTGGTCCGCAGTTACAAAAGTGGGGATTTCCCCAAATAAAATCAAAAAGTGACTCACCTCTAGCATTAATATCCGATCTCCCCCATACCAAGTGTCTCGAATTTCCTTCTGAACCGTTGGCTTTCTTTTTTTTAACCTATGCCAGAGCACTCCTTATCAACCAGAGTTCAGCGGCATCCTCACATCCTCGTTGCTGAAATGTGGTAAAAGAAAAACATTACATATATTTCAGACCAACATACAAGCTCTTGTTCTACCCGTATTGGACTTTCATCTTCCGTGGCCTTCTCCAGAAATCCAAGTTCCGCACTACAATCAATGTCTCCACCATCCTCTTTGAACAGCTAAACTGAAGGCAGATCGCTCGGTTGATGATCCACCTTCAGCACTTACCACGCTCGAAGGCATAGGGTCGAGTTCATGTCCGTTTGGACAACGCGTCCCATTTCCCCCGTCACTTGGAGAGCCTGCTCCATCCTCCTTGCTACTGTCAAACATCCCGAGCTCAATAGAGCTTGAAAAAAGAGCACTCTCTTAATCCAATCAAGTGTAATAGCATGCTTTTCAGATTCCTGTCCAACATTCTAGCCACTGTAATGCTCTAAGATCTTCGTTGCTAAGCGAGGATCAGATTTCAGCTTTTTCTCTGTTTTACCGGAGGACGATTTCGTTTTCCTGGTAATGCCTTCCCGAACCTTTGTGCTTTTTCGAAGGTTTCAGCTTTTTCTCTGCTTAAGCGGAAGACGCTTTCGTTTTCTCTGGTAATGGCTTCCCGAGTCTTTGTGTTTTTTTGAAGGGGTCGATTCCGACCTACGCCAATTTTCGATGACCCGTTGCAGACATATTTGTTCATCAAATACCGGTCAACATCGTGTAATAATACATTTCGAAAGAAATAAGTTTCGATCAATCTGCCATACCACAATCCGTACAAAATGGTAAATTTTTGGGGATGCAATTGCGTTTCCCGAACCAACCAATTTTGTTTGTTAACGAAGCCATTAAGTCAGGAAGGATCTCAACTGAGAATACCATATTTTGAGAGTCCTCACGTTAGTTACTGGAGAACGTGAATTTGCGTAATAATCTTGATAAATATCCAAGCGTTGTACCAAAGTGAAACCTTATTGAACACACTGACAATATTTGGCACAAATCCGTAAACAACAATGCTTGTCAAGCAGCTTGCAAAGCTATAGGACTCTTGGAAGATGATTCGCACTGGGAAAACAAGTTATCAGAAGCAGGTGTTTGTAGTTCAGCTACATCATTAAGATATTTATTTGCCGTCATAGTAGCGTTTTTCATGTAACTAATTCTGTTAATCTATGGAATAAAATACTACTAACTCAGATTTAAGTAACAGCACCGAATACACAAGAGAAACATCATACGACCAAACGGGACTTTTATAAAATATAGCTCAAGATGAGCCACGATTAAACATCGATCAGAAAAAAGTGTCCACGTCATTACTATCAACAATCGAGGAACACGTGCTGACGAAATAAATGCTTCCCTAAACCTTTGGCCACATGTAAATAATTTAGAGTTAGAGTTATTACACAATATCTTGATTTAAAGTCACCAACTAACGAACAAGTAGATAAGGTAAATAACTTGATTCTTTCAAAAATTGATGCGCCGGCGAAAATATACTACTCAGTCGAAAGATTTGGAAGAAGCTGTTCCTTTTCCTACAGATTTTGTAAACTCTTTGAGCCCCTCCTCACAAAATGGTGTTGAAAGTAAGTTGTCCTGTTATATTATTAAAAAACATAAATCTACCTAAACTTTGAAATGGAACTCGTTTGCTGGTAAAAGCACTGAAAACTTTCATAATAGAGTGCACAATACCCATATTATGTGGTACCGGGGAAGGTGTATGGATTCCCGAATCCCTCTGACATCATCGGATTTACCCCTCCAATTTAAACGTTAACAGTTTCCGGTAAATACATCTTTTACAATGACGATTTATATATCGCAGGGACAAATCTTCAACGTTGCAGGCTTAGATTTGAGCGTTGACTGTTTTTCACATGGCCAACTGTGTGTCGCTCTTTCAAGAGTAACCTCTAGAGAAAACATGTTTGTATTGTCTAATGCCAAGAAAACTGTGAACGTTGTATGTAAGGATATTCTGTAATATATTAAATGTTGTAAAAATTAAATAAATAGGTAAAAATCAAAAAAGTAAATAAGTAAAAATGTAGTGTATGAATTTAGAAATTCCAAAGATAGCAGGAATTCTTCATGGTATAGGGAAAGGTGAATTGTTTCACTCCAAATTTAAAGCGTGCGGGCCACTGGCATTAGATTAGATCGATTTTAGTCCTTTTTTCGGTGAGTGACATATGCTATACATTTTATACCGGTTGGCAGCTGGAGCGAACCGCTATGTTTCTATATACAACATTCACAGTTTTTCTGTAGTGTATTTAGTATCATCATTGCACCATCGCGAAGCCGGTAGTCTATATATAATATATATTTACAAACATACACAAACCAATATACATTTAGTTACTTAAGATAAAATTAAAATAGTAAAAGTTATACTTTTTATACTCACGCAACATGTTGCTACAGAGTATTATAGTTCTGTTCACCTAAAGTGTGTTTGTATCCCCTAACACTAACCGAGTTAGATATAGAGTTATTTATCTGTCCGTCCGCCTGTCCAAGCTGTAATTTGAGTAAAAATTGAGATATCTTTATGAAACTTGGTACATATATTTCTTGGTGCCGTTAGACAGTTGGTATTGCAGATGGACGCAATCGGACGACTGCCACGCTCACAAAACGTCATTAGTTATTAAAACAAATAAATTGCCATAACTAAGCTCCGCAATAAGATAAAATACTTTTATTTGGTACACATTTGGTACATTAGAGAGGGGCTTATGCGTCTTAAAATTTTTTTAAAACGTGGGCGTTGTCCCGGCCTCAATAGGTTTAATGTGCATATCTGCTAAGCCGCTAAATCTATAATAACAAAATTCACGGAAAGAAAATGTTTTTAGCACCTCTATCGACAGTGTGAGAATGGGGGAAATTGCGGGACAACCCCGTCCACTTCTTATATAGCGCTACTGTTAAAAACTACTAAAAGTGCGAAACAAGCCAGAGACATAAAAGTCTATCTATGGGATGGTATAAGATGATTTTATAGGAACCACGTTCAAAATTAGATGTGCCACGCCCACTTTAAGGTGAAATCCCATATCTTGGAATATGCTTAACCGATTTCAACCAAATTCGGTACATAACGTTATTTTCATATTTCTATGCTATAGTGCGAAAATAGGCGAAATCGGATTACAACCACACCTATTTCCCATATAACACCTTTTAAAATTTCTTTCACTTTCCACTACGCAAATCGAGCAAAATATATAAAGAAATCTACCGAGTATACCGTTTGATTTTGCGAGAGTATATAATGTTCGGTTACATCCGAAATTAGCCCTTCCTGACTTGATTTTTATACTCTCGCAACATGTTGCTACAGAGTATAATAGTTTTGTTCACCTAACGGTTGTTTGTATCACCTAAAACTAAACGAGAATCCCATCTGTATGCGTTGTAGGTTTTTGTGTCAAAAATGAGTTGAATCGGATCAGTACTTCCTTTAATATAAATTTTTTCCAACACTGCAGTAATTTCCCGGGCCTTGAGCTTGGCAAGTTGCGAGAGTATAAAATGTTCAGTTACATCCGAGCTTAGAAGTTCTTTACTTGTTTTACATTTTTTTCATTAAAAAAAATATATTATTTTCTGTTTCTTAAACTTAAAATTAAACCTAACTCACATTGCCGCTGCACATGCAAACCTCAAAGGTGTTGTTGATTCAGCATTTGCGCGGATGCGCGTGTGGTGTCATTTGATCCCGGAGGCGGTTACCCGTGGGTTACTGCATGCAGTGCAGGTCTCACATGTAGCTTTAGTTTTCAGCAATAAAGCTTTGTATGTTAATTCCATATCCGATAATTACTTTTTGAGTTATTTGACAAATAACAAAGAGCGCTAGGGCACTTCAAAGCGCCCGGGGTGCTCAAGTGTGAAACTTTAAATGCGTTTTTCTCAAAACAATGTTTTTTGAACTGGTGACAATTGTAACTCGAAAACCGCTCAGTAGATATTCATGAAATTTATACAGCTTTTAGAATACATAATGAACTCGGGCCTGATCTAAGGATTTTTTTTTTCAAAAATTTCGATTTTTTAAGATCAATTAACTGTTGATTTTTTCCCAAAAATCCAGAAAAAAATTTCCTGAGGCCGCCATTTTGTTAATTTTTGAAAAAACAAAAAATGCTTCGATCAGGCCAAGGATTATCTATTTATAAAACTAATTCTTTTATCCGATTGATTTTAGATGAATTTCCAAGGACTTATGATTGTCACCGCAAGGACCTTTGTTTGGAACTGGGTTACCACAGACAGCTATAACTGTGGAAATTAAAAATTTTTTAAGTCAAAACGTTGTATAATAATGCCATATTACTACTTTTGTAAAATACCTTATAATGACTAATATGACTTAATAGCAAAAAAAATTACTAAAAATTCAAATTTTTTCGTGCTTTTGACTTCCCCTTAAGAGAGAGGAGCCTTTAAAACATGCAGCGTCCTCGATGGTAAGGAGTTAAATGTGAGCTGTTGAAGTACTGGACCTTGCTGCTGGTGTAGGTGGATTGTCTTCTTTACTGTTCGCATTGACATCAATATGAATTTTAGTTTTTCTACTTAAAATTGTATTTTTTGTTAGGAATATTGTTTCGATAATCAATCATATTATTTTTATCGCTGATCCTGGAAATGGCTGACCGTGTATCTAGTCTTAATTTCTTTCATCTGTTGAATGTTCGATACATTGAGCTCTTTCAGATATTTTAATGAAAGTACTTCTTCAATGTTTCCTGTGGCAACTATAGATCTGATTATTGCTGGTAATGGTTCTACAAATATTTGATTTTTATTTGTAAAATTTTTGTTTTCAACTGTTACGCTGAAGTCGTATTTTATCAAAAATGACAATTCGTTGCTATTTTGACATCGCTAAATTCAATTGCTTCTATTAAATTTAAATATGGTATATTTCCTTTTTAAATGTTTCTTTAATTACATTGAATTCTTCATTTGTCAACATAAATGAGTTTACAATTCCGGCCTTAGCCGTTCGTCTTTTAAAAATTGAAATTTTATTTTTTGCTTATTCTAATTTGAGGATATCGCTCGATTTTATTTCGCTTAATATTACATTCAAATGTATGTTAAATTATTTATTATTTCTTATTAATTATTAACTAACCATTTTCAAGCTGTCCCAATTGAATTTATAGCTCTTTTTATCATCTTTGGTTTGTGTCGGGATAATAAGGATCGAATAGTTTCTTTTTCTTGGGATAGGAAAGGGTAATTACGGTTTGTAGTGCAAATTCGTATTGTTCAATGTCTATAGTGTGAATTAGTCTAAATGTTCCGATCTAAACCTTTGCGGTTCCCATATCTATGGTTATTATGTGCTATTGGTATAATCCGAAATTTGGGTTTCTGCATTGCACAAGGCAAGCAAGATCATGCAGAAGGAAAATTAAATTCATTTTTTAATACGGCTTTTGTGAACGGTACGTCCTGATTGTGTTATAGCTGTATTGCGTTTGTTTTCTAGAACTATTTCTTTTTTATACCGGGGTGTTCATTTGTTTCCTAATCTTTTGTTTACTTTTACGTATAAAACATCGTCACTATTGTATGATTTAAAATCAGTTCTATTTTTGTTGTGCAGTTCTAAATATTTTTGTTGTTTATTCTTGAGGTTTTGAATATTCTCTTCTTTTACTAGTTCTGTTGGATTGGTTAGTGCTGTTCTTCCAAAGAATACTTCTACTGGTTTACGTTTAGTTGTAGAGTGATTGGAATAATTTTATTTAAATGTTTAAATGTTTAAAAGGTCTTCAAATCAGAATGGGTATTTTCTGGTTTTGTACATCGTAGTATTTTAGAGAATGTTGAGTGGAATCGTTCTGTTTGACCATTTATTAAACTATTTATGGTTTTAAATATTTCTATACCGTATTGATTTTCTAACATGAAAGTTATTAAAGCTAAGTTTAAGGATTTTTCATTATCTATTGTATTACAACTTTTTCTGAGATTTCAAATACTGTCAAAATATCGCTTAAAGGGGCTTTTATAACTACGGATGCTCTGGAAGGTAGAATTTTTGCTTGAGCGTATTTTAAAAAATTATTGTGGTTAACACTATTTTGTTACTCATAAAGTGAAGATCTATGTGAACGATATGATCTGGATAACTGAGAATGGGCGTTGCTTTTAGAATTGGTTATATCAGGTATCTTTCGTATTTATTTCCAAAAGTTGTGTTTATTTTCTGTAGAACATGAGGAGCTCTATTATGTTCGTTGATAACTTCGGTCCTGTCCTTTATGAATTTTCGGGTATAACGTACTTTGTATTTACTAAAATCTACTTGATAAATGGTTTGGATTTTTCTTAAAATGCTTTCTTCAGTTTTTATACAATTCGTTACGGATGGATTGAGGTATCTTTTTAAAAGTATGGTAAGACTTTCTTCTGTATAATCTGGTCTATTGTATGTCTATGATAGGTAGGAAAAATTATTTAGAATTAATATGATGAAGTTTTTCCTAAGAAATGAAAATTTGGTTCTGAAATGCATTAATTGGTGCGTCGGTGTATGGTATTAATGTCAGTGCGGAACTTTCATCGCTATTACTACGTTTACATGGGGACGTTTTTGACCCTCATTATCGGCAAATTCTTTTTTGGTGTCACTCTGTGCATTTACACGAGCAAAAGGAGTGCAGCAACTCAAATCGAGTTTTTCTGACATTCCTTTTCATTAAATTTTTGCAAAGTTTGAGCGGTTCGGCTACGCGAAACTTAGAATGTCTTGCAGATTTCCTTTGTATGTTGGGATGATGGTTTCACATTTTGCTTCGAAGAATTACTATGAATGTGGTAGAACACTATTAGTTTCAAAGAAATAGTGAAGTCGGGAATTCCCTAGTCTAACAGAATGTATTGAATACCCGCTACTAATATTTTCAAGGCCAAATTTATAACAGGAATTTTTAAGTATTCTTTAAGTATTAAAAACCTATTATTTGTTTCTATTTATTTTAAAACATCCTTGAACTTGTTACAATTCTTGTTTTTAATAAAATGAAACTCGAACTAAATTCTTTGCGGTTATGCAGTATATAATTACAAATTTAAATTGAATTTTAGGTATCTTAATTTTCTCCTTATTAACAATTTTGAAAAATATTTCTATTATTCTATGCATACATATTTGCATATCACATGCAAAAAATAGACAACAGAATTCAAATTTCTGAACGAATGGTATATATTTATTTGAAACCGAGCGCTTTTAAAACCATTCGAAGAATTTGAAAGTGAAAAGGAATGCTGAAAAGGGTAGCAGCGAGCTGTTATGAACAAGAACACAAAGCGTGCCACCCGAGCATGAGTGGCACGGTCCCTTCGTCTCTCCTCGTCGTCCCCTCTCCCACAATAAACTGGTTTGGGTTACAAAGAATCTGTGTATGAGCTGCCTGTATGCTGTGTTTTTATGCTCTCGCAACATGTTGCTACAGAGTATAATAGTTTTGTTCACCTAACGGTTGTTTGTATCACCTAAAACTAATCGAGTTAGATATAGGGTTATATATAATATAAATTATATAAATGATCAGGATGAAGAGACGAGTTGAAATCTGGGTGACTGTCTCTCCGTCCGTCCGTCTGTCCGTCTGTGCAAGCTGTAACTTGAGTAAAAATTGAGATATCTGTATGAAACTTGGTAGACATGTTTCTCGGTACCGTGAGACGGTTGGTATTGCAGATGGGCGTAATCGGACCACTGCCACGCCAACAAAACGCCAATTATTAAAAAGAAATAAATTGCCATAACTAAGCTCCGCAATAAGATAGAAGACTGTTATTTGGTACACAGGATCACATTAGGGAGGGGCATCTGCAGTGGGCGTGGTCCCGCCCCTAAGAGGTTTAATGTGCATGTCTCCTAAACTACTAATGCTATAATAACAAAATTCAGTGGAAGCAAATGCGTTTAGCACCTCTACCTACGGTGTGAAAATGGGGGAAATCGGGTGACAACCCCGCCCACTCCTCATATAACGGTACTGTTAAAAACTACTAAAAGCGCGATATATCAAGCACTAAACACGCCAGAGACAATAAATTTTATCTCTGGGATGGTATGAGATGATTTTATAGGAACCGCGTTCAAAATTAGACAGTGGGCGTGGCACAGCCCACTTTAAGGTGAAACCCCATATCTTGAGATCTGCTTAGCCAATTTCAACAAAATTCGGTACATAACGTTTTCATATTTCTATGTTATAGTGCGAAAATGGGCGCCATCGGACTACAACCACGCCTATTTCCCATATAACACCATTTTCAATTCCATCTGATTCTTTCACTTTCCACTATGCATATCAAGCAACAATGATTATATCGGGGTAAAACTGTGCGTGAATAATACGTTTAAAGTATGCCACCTTGTGACCAAAAATGGTCTAAATCGAACCAAAACTGTTCAAGCCCCTAAGTACTAAATATGTGGACCCCAGTGCCTATAGTTGACCTTCTACCGAAAATATCAGCCAATCCACAAAGAAATCTCAAACGAGTATACCATTTGACTTTGCGAGAGTATAAAATGTTCGGTCACATCCGAACTTAGCCCTTCCTTACTTGTTCTGTATGGTTTTCATTTATTTGTTGTTAAGTGTGGCTTGAAGTATTGTCTGCGGGTTCTATGTGATTAATCGTGTGTTGATTAAATAGTTAGTGTACTTCGTTTAAAGGTGGAATTGGTCGTTTTGCTAAAAATGCGTTATTGTCGGTTCATGTAATTAATATTTCTAGTTTTTTGGGATTCGTCTATTTCCATCGGAATTGGTAGTTTCGGTTGTATAGGTCTTGGCGGTGTGTAATTAAATTGATACAATGGTGGCTTTTGATATTGTTGTTTCCTTGGTGGATAATATTATATATTGGTTGTTGAAAGCGTGCTGTGTACGGAAATTTTGATTTTGTAGTTTCATACACAACTGAAGTGCTTGAAGTAGGTCAGTTTGATCTTTTATTCCAAGTTGTTTTGGAAGTTCGCCATTCAAACCTCTCACAAAAGTGTCTAATGCTTTATCGCGATAAGTTTTAGCTAATATATTTAAAGATTATTGATCTATGGCATGACAGGCAATTTTACTCAATATTAGGAAAAGGTGGGAAAATTCTTCGTGATAAAATTCGTTAATAGATTTATTTCCTTGAAAAATGACTGATGTCTCTTTGGTCTGCGTAATGCGTAATGCATTTCGAAATTGCTTCCCAATTGAGCGGAGTGTTATAAGATTTTAACTCTACATCGGCGTTCCCTGTTTTTTTATTTCCTATGACATTCACAATGCCAAAATAACGAGGTGTGCATTTTTCGGATTTATATAATCTCAAAGTTCTTTCTACGCTTTTCTTCCAAGATGCGAATTTTTAAAAATTACCTGAGTTACGATATTTTGTATGATTCTGGGGTAACTTGAGGATTTGATGGTGGTGGTTTACTGATATTTAGGACTGGAGTTCTAATTATGGATTCGGCATTACTCATTTTGTAGAATTATATTAAAAAAAATTAAATTAAAAAGTTAATGGAAAATATAGTTTGAATATAATGTATACTCTCTTTTTTTTTAGCAAATTCTGGAGAGTCCCATTTAGGCGAATCGCAGAGTTGGTTCTGTATTATAAAGCCGGAGGGTCCCACTTATGGGTGGTGAATTGCGACTGTTAGGTTTTCGTTTTTTATTGGCTGTACAAGCCTTAGTTTAATTTTGTAATTCTGATTGTCAATCTCTAGAGGGTCCCGTTTAGGTGAATCGCAGAGTTGGATTTGTATTAATCTTAAAGGTGGTGAATCGCGACTCTTAATTTTTATACTCTCGCAACATGTTGCTACAGAGTATAATAACCTAACGGTTGTTTGTATCACCTAAAACTAATCGAGTTAGATATAGGGTTATATATATACAAATGATAAGGATGAAGAGACGAGTTGAAATCCGGGTGACTGTCTGTCCGTCCGTCCGTCTGTCGGTCCGTGCAAGCTCTAACTTGAGTAAAAATTGAGATATCTTTATGAAACTTGGTAGACATGTTTCTTGGTACCGTGAGACGGTTGGTGTTGCAGATGGGCGTAATCGGACCACTGCCACGCCCACAAAACGCCATTAATAAAAAATAAATAAATTGCCATAACTAAGCTCCGCAATAAGATATAAGACTGTTATTTGGTACACAGGATCACATTAGGGAGGGGCATCTGCAGTTAAAATTTTTTTATAAAAAGTGGGGGTGGTCCCGCCTCTAATATATTTAATGTGCATATCTTCTAAACCGCTATTGCTATAATAACAAAATTCACTGGAAGCAAATGCTTTTAGCACTTCTATTGACGGTGTGAAAAGAGTTGAAATCGGGTGGCAACTCCGCCCACTCCCTATATAATGGTACTGTTAAAAACTACTAAAAGCGCGATAAATCAAGCACTAAACACGCCAGAGACAATAAATTTTATCTCTGGGATGATATAAGATGACTTTATAGGAACGCGTGCAAAATTAGACAGTGGGCATGGCGCAGCCCACTTTTAGGTGAAAAACCATATCTTGAGATTTGCTTAACCAATTTCAACAGAATTCGGTACATAACGTTTTTTTTATATGTCTATGTTATAGTGCGAAAATGGGCGAAATCGGACTACAACCACGCCTATTTCCCATATAACACCATTTTCAATTCCATCTGATTTTTCACTATGCATATCAAGCAACAATGATTATATCGGGATAAAACTTTGCGTGAATAATACGTTTAAAGTAAGCCACCTTGTGACCAAAAATGGTTACATCCGAACTTACCCCTTCCTTACTTGTTTTATCTGTTTTTAAACATCTTTCCTTCACTTTTTTTTTGCTTTTTTACTTCTAAAAACAACTTTTATTTTCTAAATATCTTTGTTTTCTTTTTGTTTGATTTCTTTACTTTTAACAACGAATTTTTTATTTAAATAATTTTATTTTCTTTTTTCACTTCTAATTACTTTTTTACTTTCAACACGATTTTTATCTTTTTTTAATTTAATTATTTTTATTAGATATTTTAACTCTATACTTACGTTATAATCCCACGGCGCGTATCGAATATTCCTGTTTGCCGCTCGCTACTAAGGTTCTTTTATCACGCACTCTTCGTGGGTGCGGGTGGGTGGTATCCCTTGTGGTGTCGTGGTGTCCAAATCTGTGTCGCTATCCTGGTGGTGCTTCTTGTGGACCTTTAAACACTTCTTGAGGGTTTTTTAATAGATTTTTGAACACGATTGGCACATTGGGCGTCAGTTATACTCCTTTTTTTATTTTTGTTAGATCTAATTACAAAAGTTTCTTAAACCTAAGTCACATTGCCGCTGCACATGCAGTCCTCAAAGGTGTTGTTGATTCAGGACTTGCGCGGATGCGCGTATGATCTCGCTGTCGGTTACCCAAGGGATACTGCCTTGCTGTGCAAGTCTCACCTGTAGCTTTATTTTTTAGCAATAAAGCTTTGTAAGTTAATTCCGGCGTATGTGGCGTTAACAAATATTATACAAAGTCAAGAAACGCCATAATAAAATTAGAATGAAATAAATTTTCACTCGCTGAAAATCTTTTTTTTCTCTGACCAGCATTAAGAATATAAAGATTCTTTGATTTCTCATTGATTTTAAACAGATTAAAATCTGATTTCTCACATTATACAAACCCAGTCCTAATGCGATCTCTAGTACTAAATTACAGTTTTGTATCATAGTTTGATTAAATTGAATTTTGTAGACGTGTCATTAGTCCGATTACGCCCATCTATAATATCGAATTTTTTATGGTAGCTAGAAACAAGTTTAAATTTTTACTTAAGTTACAGCTTGCACTCAAGTACAAGCAGTACCAAAAGTTAATGCAATCAGTTCATTCCTTTCTCTGCCCATAATATACCCTATATAATGATGTCCAATTTTCCATTTGATTTTCTACTGATTAGATTGGTGAAAATGTGTGGTATGTATTTTAATGACAAGATTTCTTGAAAATTATTAGCGATGAATATGAATGAAATTTGTCTAGACCTAGATTCAGACGTCATATCGCTAATATAACGATAACTTAATATAATAAGTAATAACAAGTAAGGAAGGGGCTAAGTTCGGATGTAACCGAACATTTTACACTCTTAAATGGTATACTCGTTTGAGATTTCTTTATATGTTTTAATAATTAGAAGCACAAACTGTTGCCTTAGTTTCTTAGACAATTTTGGTTACAAGGTGGCTTATTTTCAACGCATTACTCACGCAGAGTTTTACCCCGATAAAATCATTGTTGCTTGATTTGACTAGTGGAAAGCGAAAGAATTAGGTATAATTTAAAATGGTGTTATATAGGAAATAGGCGTGGTTGTAGTCCGATTTCGCCCATTTTCGCACTATAACATAGAAATACGAGAAGAATGTTATGCACCGAATTTGGTTGAAATCGGTATAGCAGATACCAAGATATGGGTTTTCACCTAAAAGTGGGCGGGGTTGTCACCCGATACATATTAAACCTATTAGGGGACAGGACCGCGACCACTTTTGAAAAAGTTTTAGAGTGCAGATGCTTCTTCCTAATATGATCCTGTATACCAAATAACAGTATTTTATCTTTTTGTGGAGCTTAGTTATAGTAATTTATTTGTTAATGGCGTTTTGTGGGCGTGGTAGTGGTCGTATTACGCTCATCTGCTATACCAACCGTCTTACGATACTAAGAAACATGTGTACCAAGCTTCATAAAGATATCTAAATTTTTACCCAAGTTACATCTTGCACAGTCGGACGGACGGGCGGACAGACGGACAGACAGTAAACTCGTCTCTTCTCTCGTCAGACTGGGAGTCATGCTGTCTGTGTGAGCTCCTTAGGGCCGTGGAGGTCCTATCTTGGCCACTCGACTGGAGTGGCAGCGCAGTGCGCGAACATGGTGCAGGTTGCACAGCCGTTGAGGTAGATGTCGCATTATTGCGTTGACAGCATGGGGCCACGTAACTTGTGATCCACTCCCTGTGTGTCTTAAGGCCTGAACAGGAAGAAGTTGAAGTAAAGAATTTGATCTAGACTTTGGTCTTAAACTTATATACCTAATATATTGAATTCCGAACTTTTGGTTGACGTTTCCCACATCAACTCAATATATAAAATTTAGCTTCTTCCATTGAGTTTATGTTAATTATATCTCACTTCAGGATGATTTTAATATAATTGTCATTTACGACCTATAATACCGAGTATAGGTTCATAATACTTAATAATACTTGTCAAAATTGATTTATTATAATTTAACAGCCGTGGCGTAGACTGCTAGCAACTTTGTAATCAATAATAGTTTCAAGACGCCGAAAAAGACATGAGTTGAGAAAGAAAGAAAAACCATATCTTGAGATTTGCTTAACCAATTTCAACAGAATTCGGTACATAACGTTTTTTTATATGTCTATGTTATAGTGCGAAAATGGGCGAAATCGGACTACAACCACGCCTATTTCCCATATAACACCATTTTCAATTCCATCTGATTTTTCACTATGCATATCAAGCAACAATGATTATATCGGGATAAAACTTTGCGTGAATAATACGTTTAAAGTAAGCCACCTTGTGACCAAAAATGGTCTAAATCGAACCAAAACTGTTCAAGCCCCTAAGTACTAAATATGTTGGCCCCAGTGCCTATAGTTGACCTTCTACCGAAAATATCAGCCAATCCACAAAGAAATCTCAAACGAGTCTACCATTTGACTTTGCGAGAGTATAAAATGTTCGGTTACATCCGAACTTACCCCTTCCTTACTTGTTTTATCTGTTTTTAAACATCTTTCCTTCACTTTTTTTTTGCTTTTTTACTTCTAAAAACAATTTTTATTTTCTAAATATCTTTGTTTTCTTTTTGTTTGATTTCTTTACTTTTAACAACGAATTTTTTATTTAAATAATTTTATTTTCTTTTTTCACTTCTAATTACTTTTTTACTTTCAACACGATTTTTATCTTTTTTTAATTTAATTATTTTTATTAGATATTTTAACTCTATACTTACGTTATAATCCCACGGCGCGTATCGAATATTCCTGTTTGCCGCTCGCTACTAAGGTTCTTTTATCACGCACTCTTCGTGGGTGCGGGTGGGTGGTATCCCTTGTGGTGTCGTGGTGTCCAAATCTGTGTCGCTATCCTGGTGGTGCTTCTTGTGGACCTTTAAACACTTCTTGAGGGTTTTTTAATAGATTTTTGAACACGATTGGCACATTGGGCGTCAGTTATACTCCTTTTTTTATTTTTGTTAGATCTAATTACAAAAGTTTCTTAAACCTAAGTCACATTGCCGCTGCACATGCAGTCCTCAAAGGTGTTGTTGATTCAGGACTTGCGCGGATGCGCGTATGATCCCGCTGTCGGTTACCCAAGGGATACTGCCTTGCTGTGCAAGTCTCACCTGTAGCTTTATTTTTTAGCAATAAAGCTTTGTAAGTTAATTCCGGCGTATGTGGCGTTAACAAATATTATACAAAGTCAAGAAACGCCATAATAAAATTAGAATGAAATAAATTTTCACTCGCTGAAAATCTTTTTTTTCTCTGACCAGCATTAAGAATATAAAGATTCTTTGATTTCTCATTGATTTTAAACAGATTAAAATCTGATTTCTCACATTATACAAACCCAGTCCTAATGCGATCTCTAGTACTAAATTACAGTTTTGTATCATAGTTTGATTAAATTGAATTTTGTAGACGTGTCATTAGTCCGATTACGCCCATCTATAATATCGAATTTTTTATGGTAGCTAGAAACAAGTTTAAATTTTTACTTAAGTTACAGCTTGCACTCAAGTACAAGCAGTACCAAAAGTTAATGCAATCAGTTCATTCCTTTCTCTGCCCATAATATACCCTATATAATGATGTCCAATTTTCCATTTGATTTTCTACTGATTAGATTGGTGAAAATGTGTGGTATGTATTTTAATGACAAGATTTCTTGAAAATTATTAGCGATGAATATGAATGAAATTTGTCTAGACCTAGATTCAGACGTCATATCGCTAATATAACGATAACTTAATATAATAAGTAATAACAAGTAAGGAAGGGGCTAAGTTCGGATGTAACCGAACATTTTACACTCTTAAATGGTATACTCGTTTGATGATTGATTTGACTAGTGGAAAGCGAAAGAATTAGGTATAATTTAAAATGGTGTTATATAGGAAATAGGCGTGGTTGTAGTCCGATTTCGCCCATTTTCGCACTATAACATAGAAATACGAGAAGAATGTTATGCACCGAATTTGGTTGAAATCGGTATAGCAGATACCAAGATATGGGTTTTCACCTAAAAGTGGGCGGGGTTGTCACCCGATACATATTAAACCTATTAGGGGACAGGACCGCGACCACTTTTGAAAAAGTTTTAGAGTGCAGATGCTTCTTCCTAATATGATCCTGTATACCAAATAACAGTATTTTATCTTTTTGTGGAGCTTAGTTATAGTAATTTATTTGTTAATGGCGTTTTGTGGGCGTGGTAGTGGTCGTATTACGCTCATCTGCTATACCAACCGTCTTACGATACTAAGAAACATGTGTACCAAGCTTCATAAAGATATCTAAATTTTTACCCAAGTTACATCTTGCACAGTCGGACGGACGGGCGGACAGACGGACAGACAGTAAACTCGTCTCTTCTCTCGTCAGACTGGGAGTCATGCTGTCTGTGTGAGCTCCTTAGGGCCGTGGAGGTCCTATCTTGGCCACTCGACTGGAGTGGCAGCGCAGTGCGCGAACATGGTGCAGGTTGCACAGCCGTTGAGGTAGATGTCGCATTATTGCGTTGACAGCATGGGGCCACGTAACTTGTGATCCACTCCCTGTGTGTCTTAAGGCCTGAACAGGAAGAAGTTGAAGTAAAGAATTTGATCTAGACTTTGGTCTTAAACTTATATACCTAATATATTGAATTCCGAACTTTTGGTTGACGTTTCCCACATCAACTCAATATATAAAATTTAGCTTCTTCCATTGAGTTTATGTTAATTATATCTCACTTCAGGATGATTTTAATATAATTGTCATTTACGACCTATAATACCGAGTATAAGTTCATAATACTTAATAATACTTGTCAAAATTGATTTATTATAATTTAACAGCCGTGGCGTAGACTGCTAGCAACTTTATAATCAATAATAGTTTCAAGACGCCGAAAAGGACATGAGTTGAGAAAGGCAATTGTTGTACACAAACAGCTATATTCGAAATCGAGATTTTTGACTTTTTCAACTCTACTGTTGTTGTAGCGACAGAATTCTGCCGAGTTGACAGTCCTTGGCCAGAATAAATCCGGCTCGGTTCCGGTTACGTAGACCCGACTGTCGTGTCTACTCGTTCTGCATTATAGCTATTCGAGATATACAAACATTTTAATTTCTGCAGAAATTGATTGGTATTCTTATATTATATTTTGATACGAATCTATGAATATAACGAAATGTGCATATCCCGGACAATTGCATGGCATTTATTTGCAGAACTATGTGATGAGCTGTTTTAATTTTATCGTAAACTTGCTTGATCAGAAAAATTGATATCAAGACGCCGTTCAAGTTCAAAAAGTGGAAAGGTGTGAGTGTATGGCAACTTGAAAGCTATATCTTGATCTCGTAATGGCCTGGTTAGCTACACGTGGTGTTTTTCGTCGCACATTTATGACTTCGACGACCTATGTTAGTTAATTTTCTCCCCGGCGTTGTAAAGAGTATCAGATAATAGCACTAGTTTACAGTCATTTTGCGAATGTGATTTTAGAAACTGTTTCTTGCTAATTGTGGGTTGCTAAAACTGAAAATGATAGTAAAAATTTCATAACGCGTAGAATTTTTTGTGTTCTAGTCATGGGATGTAGAAGTAAAATCACCACCATATACTAAAATGACAAAAATAGCTGTACGTGATGGAAAGTTTTTGAACTCAAATTCGTGCACTAATAATGGTAACTAAAATGGTGACAGAAAGACAAATCAAGTTGAAAATTTTTACAAAATAACTCTTCCAACTCTCTTATTTTTATACTCTCGCAACCTGTTGCTACAGAGTATAATAGTTTTGTTCACCTAACGGTTGTTTGTATCAGCTAAAACTAATCGAGTTAGATATAGGGTTATATATATATAAATGATCAGGATGAAGAGACGAGTTGAGATCCGGGTGACTGTCTGTCCGTCCGTCCGTCCGTGCAAGCTCTAACTTGAGTAAAAATTGAGATATTTGTATGAAACTTTGTAGACATGGTTCTTGGTACCGTGAGACGGTTGGTATTGCAGATGGGCGTAATCGGACCACTGCCACGCCCACAAAACGCCATTAATCAAAAACAAATAACTTGCCATAACTAAGCTCCGCAATAAGATACAAGACTGTGGGCGTGCTCCCGCCTCTAATAGGTTTAATGTGCATATGTCCTAAACCGCTAATGCTATAATAACAAAATTCACTAGAAGGAAATGTTTTTAGCACTTCTATTGACGGTGTGAAAATGGGGGAAATCGGGTGGCAACTCCGCCCACTCCCCATATAACGGTACTGTTAAAAACTACTAAAAGCGCGATAAATCAAGCACTAAACACGCTAGAGACATTAAATTTTATCTCTGAGATGGTATAAATTGGCTTTCTAGAAACCGCGTTCAAAATTAGTCAGTGGGCGTGGCACAGCCCACTTTTAGGTGAAAACCCATATCTTGGTATCTGCTATACCGATTTCAACCAAATTCGGTGCATAACATTCTTCTCGTATTTCTATGTTATAGTGCGAAAATGGGCGAAATCGGACTACAACCACGCTTATTTCCCATGTAACACCATTTTCAATTCCATCTGATTCTTTCACTTTCCACTATGCAAATCAGGTAACAATGATTATATCGGGGTAAAACTTTGCGTGAATAATGCAATTAAAGTATGCCACCTTGTGGCCAAAAATTGTCTCAATCGAACCAAAACTGTTCAAACCCCTAAGTACTAAATATGTGGACCCCAGTGCCTATAGTTGACCCTCTACCGAAAATATCAGTCAATCCACAAAGAAATCTCAAACGAGTATACCATTTGACTTTGCGAGAGTATAAAATGTTCGGTTACATCCGAACTTAGCCCTACCTTACTTGTTTATATCTACCTTCACTCGCAGATCCCAACGAAATATAAACTTATTAATCCACCATTATCTCCATCATTACTTGAAACCTACTTCGGAGCTTAACCAAATCAAATGCAAGAGGCTTGCTTGAAAACCTTAAAATAAACTACCAGCTGACATTATTTAATAGTGGCGCTCCCTCACCATATTTCAACCCATGTATCTTTTACCAATGTACCTTCCGACCTTAAAGGCTATCTCGAAAAATATACTCACCTTCCCAAATTTAAGAAACACTTAGAAAAGTGGGTCGAATTTCAAGCAGAAATAATAAACAACATAAAAAACTCACCGACAGGCAATATAAAACAAATAACCTCCATTATTATATAAACTATACGTTCTGCAGCAAACAAATCGATTCCCCAAAGCAGACGAAAATTTTCCAAAGCTTCCTCCAACTGGAGCTCCAAAACTTTCGCCTGCCTTTAGAAGCAGACAAAGTACAATCGGCTCACTTTTGCGTTTACGTTTTCCGAGTTAAACCCTCTTAACAATAGTATGCCAAACATACATTACTATCTCCAGGTTCGGTTCGCCACTATCCGTGTGTTCTATTTATTATTGCATTCGTGAACTCACCGAAATCTGTCTAATATTAAACTAACTATGTGTGCCGATTATGTTTTTATTTACACTAACTTAAAGATTCGCAGGCTGATGATACCTTCAGTGAAGTACTTACAAAGTTCAAAAAATGTGGAGCGGCAACTCGTTTTAACAACACTTTAATAACTTCTGTAAAGAACTTAAAATTATTAGGATATATACTGACAATAAGTTTCCTTTTAAGTATAATTTTCCTAACCTTAGAAACGCGCTTTCAAGTAGACTAAACATAATTAAGTATTTATCTTGCAAGCAGCCATTTATACATACATATATACATACTATTGTCACAAGAGCCGTAACACTCTCTAGAATATGGCCTGCCGATTTACGTATGATTCTCGAACACATACATTTATAAAGCAGTTCTAGGCCCTGTACCACGGTGAGATTCGTCGTAGCTTAAACGGCTTTCCTACATCACCAACAAATTTTATCTTAGATGAAAGTGGTTTGCCGTCAATAAGAGAAATAATATACGAATTAACGATACAACTACTTCTAAAAATACTTTACTCAGTGAAGTTTCAATAAACACATCTCTACATTAGTTCAAAAAATCCACCACCAATAACCTTTCCACAAAACTTCTTGGAATTAACTAACGACTACAAGAACAAAAAGTTTAAAACATTTTTCACGGATGGGTCCAAATCAATTAACACATATAGCATACGCAGTTACTACACTAATGGGGTAGCTAATATAGGCGGAATTCTCCCACCAGGCAATTCGAATATAAGTATGTATAAAGCGTTAAAATAAGTTATCCCACAAAAAGACAAATTTGTTATTTGCTCAGACAGTTCCTTTGCTTGAACGCCATGCGCTACATACGGAATAATTCCATATTCATATCGAAAATTTGATCTACATTAAACATAAAAGAAAAACAGCTCTTCTTTGGGTCTTAGGCCACGTTGGCATTCCTGTAATAAAAAATCCAACAACGCGGCAAGATTCTTTGAATCTGCCCCCACGTTTCTTAACGATGTTCAACACCAAAACGTTCTCGGAAAAATGTTGAGCCGACATATGCAGACCGGAAGAACTTTTAACACAAATACTCAAACTTCAACCAACTACGTGAAAATATTGGGGTCCAACAACATCCGCGGCAGAGAGCAACAATTTTTACACGTTTAAATATCGGGAACACGCAAATCACTCACCAAATCCTTCCCAACAGCAGCCCTAAACCATCATGCCCATTCTGCTGCACCATATTATCCCTGGAACACATATGCAATACTTGCCCAGCTGTAGAGAGTATTAGACTATAGCACCTTACTTATAGTCATTACTGAAAATTGTTAAACACACCTTCTTATGTAAATATTATTAGTATATGAAATTTTCTAAAAAAATTTAAAATAAGATTTGTGGAACCAAGCACACAAAATAAGTAAGCGAATGTCATGTTCCGACCGACACCTAATCCACCAGATTATCTTTCGGATAAATAAAATTCATGTCAATCGAATAATCCATCGTTGTTTTATTGCAATTTACAGTTATATACCTCTAAAAAAACACCCTTTATATGGTACACACCTTTATCCATATAGATCTTGTTGAATTTGCGCATGGCTAGTCACTTAAAATCAAAAAATGCGTCTATTATTCCCATTAAATGGAAAATATTTATAACAATACGACTTTTATATCAAAATGCGACAATACAATGTTTTTTTTAATAAATATTAAACGATGTAATTTTTTTAATGTCAAAACAGCTGATTTTTAAATCTCCAACGGCAGTGAGGACTGTCTAGATAAGTGAATAGATTAAATGTAATCTAGTCACTTCGAAGTTTTGATTGGAACATGGTATAAGGCAAATCGAAAAAATAATACTAAATTCAAGCAAAGAGAAAGGGGGGAAACAACAAACATGTATAATATTACCTACCACGCACGTACATATATTGTATACATATATTTTATATAATTCACATGTACGTAACAAACCAAATTTACAAAGTGAATAATTCTTACATATGTGCATACAAATGTATAGATAATAACTAAAAAATTTTACAAACTTTCCTACCTATACAAAGGTGCAGACAGTAAAATAACTGCACATTACCAATTTTTTGGTATACTTATACATACTTGGCATACAATATGCCTATGACAATTAAAATAATAATAAACCTCTTTAAGCTTATCGAAAAGTAATTATGAAATTTCGCAAAACTAAACAGTGCGCAATTACAGAACGTTTTAATTTATTAAAAAAAAAAACGGTTTAATAATAATCACAACAATACATCTACATAACATATTATATTTGTACAATATATTGCACATACTTCTCTGTTCAAAGTCCTAATTGGCAAAATTTTTTTGGAAATACCCCTTGCTTTTGGTCAAACTAAAACAAATATGCAATCCTACATGTTTTAGTTTGACCAAGAGCAAGGTATTTTCAAAAAAATTTTGCCAATTAAGACTTTGAACAAAACGTCTACGCATAATATTTATTAAACAAAGGCTCTTTACACGAGCCCTTATATATGAACCAAAGTGTATACTTTGAAGAAGCAAACATAAACATATAAAACAAAAAAGGGTAAAAAATATTTCACATACTAAATTTTTTTCTGAGAGTTACTTTTTAATAAGATACTGCACTAGATTTTCAATTAGAAATCAATAACCAAAATATTGACAGTTTCCAAACTTTTTGCGACGAACTGTAGAATTCGAGGATTCTGATCTACCTGATAATTTTAAATCCTCGGTTTACACCAAATATGAAAACTGCTCAGACCAGTACTAAGGTTATTATTTCCGATCAATTAAAATTATTATAGTCAATTGCATCTACTCCATCTTCGAGAGTATAGCGGCGACCAATACAAATTCAAAGCAAGTTCAGATATCTCTTTTAAGGTGCCAGAAATACTTCATGGTGGTTATGAACAATTGCCCCCCTTCCGGAATATGTTTACAGTTGTTTACAAAAATCATCATAAATTATCACAAGCATAGAAATTGTATCACTTCCGATAGAAAACAAAAGGACAAGCAGGCGTTACAGTAAAACAATTCGCACTTAAAGACGATAATTTCAATTTGGCGTGAGAAGCTCTAAAGTCTAAACACGAAAACGAAAGAATATTGGTTGACAAACAAATAACTATACTAGGTAACTTGCCAAAAGTCCAAAAAGAAAAAAGTGAAGAGTTTATGAAACTACAATCAACTTTTTTAATTGTTTGTCGGTTTCATCGACATAAAATATTTAAACAGGCAGCTGGAACCCGGTCCTGGTAAATATTATATATGCACCGCCGCATGCATATATATATACATATGCATGCCAGAAGAATTGTTCCTTTTATAAGATCAATCGCTCTCATCCCGAAAGAATTGCCCCATGTGGCAACAAATGAAAGATCTAACTATCCAGTACGAAATCGAAACAATTATTATTATACAGGTGAGGAGAATTAAATGTAAGAAGCTTAGCACTACCGCAATTTACAAACATGCTTCCAAGCTATCATATTAGAAATCATTGGCAAATGGTTTCACTCTTAAAGCTAGCAGATCCTAACAGCAACACTTCCGCTCGAATAGATATCGGATGCATCCCGCACTTCTGCAATATGGTTGCAATTGAGATATGGGTTTTCACCTTAGTGTATGCGGGGCCACGCCCATCATCCAAACTTGATATCGGCTGCTATAAAGCCGTCTCGTGCCATCTCGGTTGTAAAATTTTATCTCTCTGGCGCATTTCTTATGTTGTTTATCGCACTTTTAGTAGTTAAAAGAAAAAATCGTTATATGTGGAGTAGGGATGTCATAAAGATTTGCCCTGAGCGAATTTGGTTATTATAGATTGAATAGTTTAGGGGATATGTACAGGAAATTTATTATAGGGCGTGGCCACACCCATTAAACTATTTTTTTTATTCAATGCCCTTCCGTAATGCAATTCGTTGTACTAAGTAACAGCATTGTATCATATTTATTATAAACCACATGGAGAAACTAGACTCATGCGAAAATAATCATTAACGGCAAATAACGTACTACTTATTTTATTTACCACACCATGCAGTAGAAAGACAAAAGAAAAACAAAAGTGACAGTGGTCTTTAATACCTTTAAATTTACAAGTTCCGGGAATTCCTTAAAAGGCAAATAGTCCTCTACAAAGACGACCAACATTTAAAACGAATTATTTTCAGAAAATTCTTCACTAGCCTAATACGCGACTAAACATTAAAAACAGTAACCTTCTGCGTAAACTATGCTCAATATTGCGCAATAAGAACACTACACGAATTGGCAGAGCATGCCAAGTCAGAGTTTCCTCTGGGAAACCCGGTGTTAAAAATACAAACGTATGTCGACGATATCCTGTCTGAAAGTCAGAGTCTTCCACACGTATACGAGTTCTTATCACAACTGATACAAGCCCTCAAAACCGCAGGATTTCCCTTAAAAAAGATTACGGAAAAACACCCAAAAATATTCCGAAAGAAAATTTGTCGGCACTAATTTCTTTAAATTCGAAAAGGAAGTTGAAATAAAATCACGGGGGATCTAGTAGACTGCGATTTCTGACCAGTTTTCTTACACTACTGATTCAGTATCCACATTATCCTCCATAACAAAGAGACAAAATGTATGCAGGATGGATTTCGCTAATTGTACTGGTCAACAAAACTTGAACTTTTTTTGTGGAAACTAATAAAATATAAAATTTTGAATGTATTGAGACCACTAAACAGTAATATGTGTATGAAAAAAAATTTACACGTCAGGTTTTCTTGTGCAAACAAAACATATATTTTCTTTATGTGATTATTTGGTTTCTTGTTTAAGTCTCCAACAATAATCTGCTAGCATTTCTGTGCTTCATTTTCCTTGATAGCGCTTCTCCATTAAAAAAACGAGCTATTAGAAACTCTCGCCTTGTTCGTTACTCACAGCACCCAAATTTGCCGGAAAGAAATCCAGACGAGAGTCCAGCATTAGTATTTTTAAGGACATATACCCTCTAAAACTTTATATAAGTTCATTTATTAAGTCTGTGTTATTTATGGTTTCGAAGGAAATTTTGGACAACGTTCACAAAACATTTCCAGGTGAGTTTTTCTTGATCATGCGGTTGTCTTTAAAACTCTTATCCTTTATCAGTTGACGTATATGTGGATCTGAAAATATTCCCTCTTTAATTTTTGCCTCACTGAGTTTGGGGAATTTCTCTTAAGATATAGATATCCACGCGTGATGTTTTGCTCCAATCGACCGGCCTAAAACGTGAAATTATCTGCTCACCGAAGTGTTCTCTCAATAAATTCATTGATTGATGCGATGTGTAGGAAGTGACGAAGTCTTGTTGGAACCAAATGTCGCCGAGATCACGAGCTCTAATTTCAGGCAAAAATAATAATATATAATAAATGATAACCAACTATCATGGCGCTATGACGGTCGCCATTGATGGTTACGTTCTCGTCGGCATCCTTTTTGAAGAAATATGTACCGATGATGATACGCCGGTATAATCGACACCCACAAACCACACCAAACCGTTGTTTTTTCCAGATGAAATGGCAACTCTTGAATCCCTTTAGGTTCGTCCCAAAAGTGGCAATTTTGCTCGTTTACATACCTATTGAGCCAGAAAAAAGGCTATTAAAAAAGTACCTCTACTTGGATCAATGGTTAATTTCATAACAAACCGTGTAATAGAAAGTCATACAAATGTACCACATATTGATTTATTTCCAGTACTATAATTTATATATTTATTGTATAAAAATATTATTTGTTATACTCTTGCAATATGTTGCTAAAGAATATATAAGTTTTGTTCACCTAACGATTGTTTGTATCACCTAAAACTAATCGAGTTAGATATAGGTAGTGTATATATATTATAAATGATCAGGACGAATGAAGAGACGAGTTGAAGTTCGGATGACTGTCTGTCTGCCTGTGCAAACTTCGACCACCCGTTTCTTGGTACCTAAGACGGTTGGTATTGCAGACAAATTCACTGAGAGCAAATATTTATAGCACTTATATCGACAGTGTGAAAATGGATGAAAACGGGTGACAACCCTGCCCACTCTCCATATAACGGGAGTGACATAAAATTTTATTTCTCGGATGGTATGAGATAACTTTATAGGAAGCACGTTCAAAAATAGACAGTGGGCGTGTTACCGCCCACTTTGAGATGAAACCCCATATCGTGAGTCTGTTTAACCGATTTCAACCAAGTTCGGTGCATAACTTTCTTCTCATATTTCTATTTTATAGTGTGAAAATGGGCGAAAAGCAACAATTATTGTATCGAGATAAAACTTTGCGTGAATAATGCGTTTAAAGTATATCATCAACTGACCAAAACATGTTGAAATCGAATCAAAACTGTTAAGTCCCTAGCTGAGTTTATAACCACCCATTAGCAACCTATCCTGGTGTTTGCTTTGGAGTTGTTACCAATGCCCCTCCCTGCCTACTCTTTCCTCTTTGCGGAGCAATACCTTTATGGTATGGGGCCCAACCGCCATATAGGGTCCCGGTCAAACCATTGTTGTGGAAGCTGCAAAGTGGACAATCTCATTAGCCAGTTTATTCCTAAATATACCCTTGTGATCTAGCACCTAGATGAAGTGCATTCATTTGTTGGGACGAAATTACCTTCCCTTTGCAAAACTTTTCTGCTGTCATTTAAAGCATTGTATGCTTGACCGCTGGCATAATTACTAGGTGGAGCGGTGTGAGTTCCGGCATGACTTCCAGTGCTGTTATGGCATTTATGGCGTTGATTTAGAAGGCCAGGTCACCGCTTCATACGTAGTAATCTGCCTCATGATCATAGTGTACATCCACTTTGTAATCCTCGGCTTGCAGCCCCAGGATGTTCTCGCAAGTCGATTGCACACAATGAGTGCTTTTGTAGCTTTGACTAGGATCAAATTCGTATGCTGCTTGCATCGCAGAGTATAATCCAGGGTCATCCCAGATATTTAACCACATTAGTCATCTCTTACTCTCTGCCACCAAGGGATAACATCCTGAAGCCGGGCAGGGACCTTCGTCTGATAAACGGGACGATTGTAATTTTCGATTAGATAGATTCGACGTTTAAACTAAACACACTACACCATCCTTTTGCTAGACCGATCCTTTTGAGTGCCCTCAAATTAGCTTCTAGCTATTATAACAATGTCATCCGCATATCCTTGACAGCGGATCCCACTGCTAGTTAGCGCTGCATGACGTTCATTTCCGAGACGAATACTAGCATCTCCTACTGTAAGTTCTGCTATCCTAGTGCACAGTATGGCCTCTATACATTTGCGCACCGGTGCTGCCACATTCATTTTCTCTAGTGCTCTTGCTTCGCTTCCGTGAGACGTATTGTCAAAACCACCTTCGATGTCTTAGAAAGCGCATTGTTCATGCGACTTCTAATCCCGCGACAACTAAGCTCACAACCCACCGTACAACATCATACAATACAACATAACCAACGCAACATCATACACCACCTACAACACACCATATCACTCACCAACACAACCATATACAATAAACCAACCACACTCTACATCTACACTATACACCCACACTGCAACCACCGTCTTTTCCACCACCCGAATGATCAAAAGGGACCAGTCAGACCAGAATGGCTCTCTTTTTCGCTTTCATCCGTGACCTATAAGGTTATACATCAAAACGTTCCCGGCCGAGTGATTTTCATCGAAGTGAAGTACAAGTGAATTTAAAAAAACTGAAAATGTATGATTGATTATTTAAAACCTTAAAGCTAAGAACGTGAACTTTTTAATATTATAAAGTGTCAAAAGAAAAAAAATATATATTTTTACAATACTAAAGTTTAAAAAAAAATTAAATAAAGAGTTTTTTACTAAAAGTAGTACAATTGTGACAAAAAGTGAGTATAACACCGCACCCAAGGTGAAAGAATAAGTGAAGTCAACAAATGGTCCTTCGAGCCTCTTTGAAAGGCACCTAAAGAAAAAAAAAAAAAAAGGAAAAACGTAAAAATTAAAGTGAAAAGTACAAAAAAAGTTCAAAAACGAAAAGTACAAAAGTACTAATATATGTACATATGTATATGCATACCTAAATACATACTAACAGTGGTTAAACATAATTACTACAACGGGCGCGAAATCAATTGATATACAAAACTAATACAAAAAATCACCAAAAATTAAAAACGGGCGCGATTTAACCAAAACTAATAGAAAAAATCAACAAAAAGCACGGGAATTAAATCCACCAAGCACGCAGAGAGGAGGACAATAACGCACAGCAAAAACGCCGGAGACAAGAACAAAATTAAACCAGAGAAAAACGAGAAGAAGCATACACATTTTTAAGTATTACTCCCAAAAACCCTTGGCGGAAAAAAAAGTGAGTCCATTCCAATTACATTTTAAAATAGAGGCATTTTATGCACATATGTATGTTGATTTACAGTTTTATCGGTATTTCGTTAGAAATAAATAACCGAACAAAATAACTGAAAAAGAAAACAATATACGGTATCTGCCTCAGCTTATTTTGTGTCTCCAAACACACCGTTCTATTCTTTCAAAAAAAAAAAAAATTTTTGCAAAGTCAAGTATTCCTACTTGCAATATTTCCAGCGATACCCCTTGGGCTAATCAAGCAACAAGCAGGATCGCCTAGAGCACATAAGCAGAGGCTAAGAAAAACAAAAAATTTAACATATTACAGGAATACATACATACATATGTGCATATACCTATAATTTAAATACAAAATTTTTTGGACTTTAAAATTTTGCCTTTTGCTATTAATCGCAAGTAACATCTTTTCTAACATGCCTACATAATCATATGGTACATACATAAATTAACTACTTCTAAAAGTTCAATTAAAAAAAATGTTACTGTTGTTCAAATACCTGCCTGCTTAATTCGTGTCTCCAAACACACCACAAGAAAAAATACAAAAAAATTTATAAGTCAAGTTCATCGACTTGCACACTTTCCAGCGATACCCCTTGGGCCAATAAAGCAACAAGCAGGATCGCTTAGAACATATAAGCAAAGGCAGGAAGAAAAAAAAAAACAACAATAACATTATCGGCATTTATGTATGTACACATATTTTCTTAAACATTGGCATATTTCCCGCGCTACATATATACCGCAACCCAACCTTTTTGCTCTTCTCATTTCTCTTATATATTCTCTTAAAAAATATACATAAAAAAGTAATATATTTACAACTATATATATATAAATATAGGCACTCAACAAAACTTACAAAAACGCGTTACATGTATGCTTGTATATATATATATATACACATGCCAATATAACTAAAAAGTATACGGTCAAAACGAATTAGCATATACAAACATATGAAAATTAAAATTAACATACATAGGTACGCAGATATATATACATTTGTTGTTAAGAACAAATTTATTTTCGCGTTCCTTTTAAACAAATGTATATAGATACATAATAAAAACGAATATACATACATACAAAATATACAAATTATTCGCGAGTGAAACGAATACCCAGTAAGCAATTTCGGCAATTTTTAAAATAATAATAATACGGACATAAATTTTAATAAAATAAATTGACTTGTCCGATAAAAAAAAAAAAAATTAAAAAAGACTAATTTTACAATCATTTTCAAAAAAAAAAAAAATTTTTTTAACTACAGCTTTGGGCAGCAAACTAAAATTTTTTTTACTACAACCGTATTATAGCAAATATTTAATACAAAACTATTTTAATAGCTATCTAATAGCTTTCAATTTAATTCAAAGAGTTATAAATGCAATCTGATAAATCAAAAGAGGTTAAACCACGAACACCTCTATCATTAGAAATTCCAAAAATGGCTGATGATGATAAATCACAAAGCACACCCGCAGAAGCTACACGCTCAAAGCAGGGTGCAAAACAAAAAAGAACCAAAGACAATTCACTGTCAAGGTTCATAACTGAAAGTGACAGTTTTATTAGATACTGCACACGGTTTTCGGCTTCGCCTATTAACGACAATACAGAATCAGTCCTAAATTTAAAAATTCAAAGCATAGATAATATATGGGCACGCGTTCTGACAGCGTACGATACAATATTAGATACTGACGACGCTGAACTTCCAGAAAACATTAAAGCTTCGGCGTCAGCCAAATATGAAAACTGCCTCGATCAGTACGAAACTACGAAGGCAATGATATTAGACCAAATAAATTTATTAAGGCCATGTAGAGCCACTACTCCTCCTCCGAGAGTAGTTACAAATTCAAAAGAAAACCTAGATACAGGTATATTTTTAAAAGTACCAGCTTGTGATACTGAAGTTTTTCATGGAGGTTATGATCAATGGCCGTCCTTCCGGGAAATGTTCACTGCCGTGTATGTCAACCATCCTAAACTTTCACGAGCACAAAAGCTGTACCATCTCAGGTACAAAACAAAAGGGGAAGCAGGCAGTATTGTCAAGCGTTTCGCTTTGAATGACGAAAATTTTAATCTGGCTTGGGATGCACTGGTCGAAAGATACGAAAACGAAAGAGTATTGGTAGATAACCAAATAACAATTTTAATGAATTTACCAAAAATTCAACAAGAAACCAGCCAAGAATTTCAAAAACTATACTCGACAGTAACTAATTGCTTATCTGTGTTAGAAACACAAAATGTATCCACAGAATCGTGGGACCCTATCCTAGTAAATATTTGCGCAGCGACACTACCTGATGCTGCTTTGCTACGATGGGAGCAATCACTAGTGGCAAGAAAGAAATCGCCAAAATGGCATCAAATGAAAGAATTTTTAACAACTCAGTACGAAATAGCTGAACGAGTAGATAAAAAGGTAGTTAAGCCAAAAGGTCATCAAAATGACTCACATAAAAACTTTTTTAAACCCCAAGTCAGTAATAACACACAATATAATGGACACGTTAATAGAAGCCAAACATTCGTGTCAAATCAAACAAACCATTGGCAATCATTATGTGAAATCTGTAAAGGAGGACATAATATAAGATCTTGCGAGAAATTTAAAAAAATGTCCGTTTCAGATAGAAACAATCTTGTCCGACAACATAAACTTTGCATCAACTGTCTGTCCAACTCTCACGGGACAAAAGACTGTGAAAGCAAATTCAGTTGTGTGTACTGTCAACGACGACATCACTCATTGCTTCACATAACCAATTTTACAAATATGAAGCAAAATCATATACATAAAACCACGGGCCTAGTCGCGACAACCAAATCAGGTAATCCCGAAATCCCGAATCCCGAAAATAAAGAGGAACACCCATGTTGCTCAAAAGCAGCAAAAGTTCAAGCGCTTCATTCAGAGAATGAAAGCAAAATTCTTTTACCCACAGCGGTCATTGCTATAGAACATAAAGGAGATTTATTCAAATTAAGAGCATTAATAGATCAAGGCTCTCAAAGATCCTTTATATCATCAAAAGCTCAGAATCGGCTAAAATTGCCAGTAAAAAATTCTAGTTTCCAAATTTCGGGAATGGGCGGAAGAATTATACAAAATTCAAATAAAGTTTGCCCAATCACCATAGTCTCTCCAAACGATATACGGATATACGAATAGATGCACAAGCCATTGTTCTACCGCAGCTCACTAATTTGCTTCCAAGCTATGAAGTAAATAAAAAACAGTGGGAAAAATGCTCATATCTCAAATTAGCAGATCCCAACTGCCATAACCCATCACAAATCGACATATTATTGGGCAGCGACTTCATACCTCAAATAATTCTTGAAGGTATAGAGAAAATCTCTAATAAATTATTAGCCCAAAACACAATCTTTGGATGGATATTAAGTGGCCAAGTCACAGAAAAAATTAACTCCTTCAAGTTGAAAATATTTCAAACGAATATTTAAATAATCAACTCAAAAAATTCTGGAAAGTAGAAGAACTACCCCAAATCACAAAACCTTCAGAAGAAGACCTGGCATGCGAAGCCCATTACCAGTCCACAACAACAAGAAACGAACATGGTCGTTATGTTGTGCGACTCCCATTCAAGCCCACCTTTCCAGAAACGATAGCTCTAGGCCACTCGAGAATATCAGCAGTCCAGCAATTCCTAAGCTTGGAAAAAAGCTTGATAAAGAAAAGCGAGCTTAAATCAGCATATGATGACGTGATGGATGAATATCTTGACCTCAATCATATGGAAGAAGCTGTACCATATGAAAAAATATCTAAAGGTAGATATTTATCTTTTTATCTTCCACATCACGGGGTAATAAGACCAGATAATATCACAACAAAAGTACGAGTTGTTTTTAATGCCTCAAAGTGTACGAGCTCAGGCAAATCACTCAATGATGTACTATACACAGGGCCAACATTACAACCTGATCTCATGCTGCTAATACTAAATTGGCGCATGTTTAAATATGTTTTCAATGGAGATGTAGAGAAAATGTATAGACAAATTTTAGTACATAAAGATGACCAAGATTTCCAGCGGATAGTCTTCCGAAAATCAAGTAATAGTCCAATCAGCGACTACAAACTTAAAACAGTTACCTTTGGCATCAATTGTGCACCCTATTTAGCGATTAGGACATTACATGAAGTGGCAAAAACCTGTCAAACAAATTTGCCTTTAGCAACTTCTGTGCTACAAAAACAAACATACGTTGATGATATTCTATCAGGTAGCCACAGCCTCTCATTAGCTTTCGAATCACTATCTCAAGTGATCAAAGCACTAAATTCAGCCGGGTTCCCCCTAAAGAAAATTACATCAAATCATCCTGAGATAATAAAAAACATAAAAGGGGAAGACTTATTAGATACTAACTTCCTTAAATTTGAAAAGGCCAGTACTACAAAAACTCTCGGGATTCAATGGAATGCGATAACAGATCAATTCTCATATACAATTGAGTCAATATCTGCAATATCCGCCATAACCAAACGTCAAATACTTTCCTCGGTGGCAAAACTTTTCGACCCCGCAGGATGGCTTTCGCCAATAATGATTCAAGCAAAAATCCTCATTCAAGAACTGTGGCAAGACGGCACTGAATGGGATGAGCAAGTAAAACCCATACGTTTAACAAAGTGGGTTCAATTTGCAAACAATCTACATACCATCTCGGAAATTCGAATTCCTCGATGGGTTAATTTCGCACCTGACTATAATGTAGAATTACATGGCTTCTGTGATGCCTCTGAAAAGGCCTATTGTGCAACAGTTTACGTACGCACTGAATATGATAACAAAATATCTTCACGTCTTTTGGTAGCCAAAGCCAAAGTTGCTCCCCTGAAGACACTAAGCCTGCCACGGCTCGAACTGAATGGTGCACTTCTGTTAGCAAAACTAGTCTCAATTATCCAAACTCATCTGAAACTAACCAATCACAAAATGTACCTTTGGTCAGATTCAGAAATAGTTTTAGCATGGCTAGAAAAACCACCATATACCTGGAAGACTTATGTATCTAACCGTATATCTCAAATATTAGACTTAGTTGGCCCAGCACAATGGCAACATGCTGCAAGTGCAGATAATCCAGCGGATCTTGGGACAAGAGGCTGCAAACCACTTCATCTCACCAGCACTACACTCTGGTGGAACGGTCCTACGTGGTTAACAGAATCACAAGAAGTCTGGCCAAAGTCTCCCGCTCGCAATATAATAGCTCCTGAAACTCGGAGAATTGAAAACTTTCATATCACTCCTGATGAAGATGATATATTACATCGATTTTCATCATTCCCAAAAGCACTAAGAGTAGTCGCTTACATGTTTAAATTTATCCAAAGACTCAAACAAAAGGTTAAAGGAATAACCAATGATCCTTCCGTACAACTAACGCATTCCGACATGCAACATGCAAAGGTCATCCTAATTACCTATACACAAACTCGCTATTTCATTCGGGAGAAATCAAAGTTAGTCGAAAGACGACCCCTCGATAAGGGAAGCTCACTTCTCGTTTTAAATCCTTTTTTGGACACAAAAGGATTATTCCGGGCACATGGAAGACAAGTGAATTCCAGCCTTAGTTATAACGAACGACATCCCATTATAATTCCCGAGAAATCCCGTTTTACTTATTTATTTTTAATATATCTTCACCAACTTACGTTACATGGTGAGCATCGCTTGATGCAACAAATGGTCCGACTAGAATTTTATATACCGCGCCTAAAGCCACAGATTAAAAGAACGATTTTTATGTGTAAACAATGCCAATTGTACAAGCACAAAATACGCACGCAGATCATGGCAGCTTTGCCACCTGAACGCTGCAATTTTGCTCTTCCCTTTACCATTACTGGGGTCGATTTTGCTGGACCTTTCCAGATAAAGGCCTCTATGTTAAGGTCTTCCTCATTCAGGAAAGGGTATGTGGCTGTCTTTGTATGTTTCACGACAAAGGCAGTACACCTCGAGCTATGTTCGGATCTGTCTACTGCGGCTTTTCTCGCAGCATTTGCACGCTTTGTCGGACGACGCGGATTTCCATCAAAAATGATGAGCGACAATGGGAAAAACTTTATCGGAGCTCAAAGAGCCACAGAGAAAGAGTTTGTAAAATTTACTAAAGAAGTCTCCCCAGAAATTGTTAAAAAATATGCACCACAAGGAATCGATTGGCAGTTTATACCCCCTTGTTCTCCCCACATGGGCGGACTCTGGGAATCAGCTGTAAAAAGCTTTAAGTCCCATTTAAAGAAAACGGCAGGTAATCATAAATTTAATTATGAGGAATTTACCACACTACTCGCACGTATAGAAGCCGTACTAAATTCAAGACCCATCTCACCACTCTCGCAAGATCCCTCCGATTTCACAGCTCTTACACCTGGACATTTCCTCAGAGGAGCTCCACTTCTCGCCATACCTGAGGCAGAAGGAGACTCACTCAATTTAATAGATCGATGGGAAAAAATTAAGATACTTCATCATGAATTCAGCCATAGATGGAAGGAAGATTACCTTAAAGATCTCCATAAGAGACATCGGTGGAAAACGATCCAGAAGGAACCAAATACGGGCGAATGCGTCATCATACATGATGAATGCCTTCCTCCAACAGAATGGCGACTAGGCCGCATTGAAAAGGTCCATCGGGGACGAGATGGTCACATAAGAATAGTAGACGTACGAACCCAAACTGGTATACTAACTCGACCATTAGTAAAATTGTGTTTTCTTCCGAACACCGAAGAACCGATTACACAAACCCCGCCAAGACAAGCGCATAAATAAAATCAAAACCGACAATTAATTCGTTTAACTCGAAATACTACCGTTTTATAATTCGTACATGCAAATCTAACACTAACAAACGCGATTAAAAATTAACCACAACATATATAGTCACATATACATATATATATATATATATATATTTCAAACCAAGTAACAAATATCATAATTCAAAATTATGAGCCAAGCCATATTTTAATATTATATATTCCTATTCCAATAGAAATGGACGTAGAAGATATACAGAGCGCTCCCAAGTCTGTGAGGTCCGTAATTGCTGCGCCTAGAGCATCTGGTCCACCCATCGCAGCACCAAGGATGCAAAGCGCCACGGTACCACACAGCCAATCATCTGCAGCAGCAGTCAGGGATGCAAACGAGGAGCAGTTTGATGAGCATCTGCCTCCACGATGCAGTCTATGCCATCGACCTCACGTCCTGAAGAGGTGCACCATCTTCAAAAGCATGAAGCCCGCTCAACGCCAACAGATCGCCAGAGCCCACGGACACTGTATGACTTGCTTGGCAGATAGTCACTCCACCTTTGAGTGTATAACCGACGGATCGTGCCAATATTGCCAACGACCGCATCATACTCTGTTCCATCGATTCCCTCGACGAGCAACTCCGTCCACCACGCAGACCAGTCACCGGCACAGACAACAAGGGAATCCCGTCCAGCGCCAAAGAATACATCGTGGTGTAACCTCTTCTCTTAGTGCGAATCTTATGATTCTTTGATCTAACATGGAGGGTTCTGATGACATCCTTCACTGTGAGATCAGTTCTGTCATAATTTCGTTACCCAAAGTGATGTCTGCCACTTCTCTTCTAGTTCTTGTGACGAAGGTGGGTTCGCACCTCACATTCTCAATACTTAAATAATCACTAATGATACATTTTAAGAGAGACTCAACCCGTGTGTTGTAGTCTGTGGTGGGCGTTCGTATCGTGTCCTAGGATGGGGAGCAGCCTGTTCTTCCTGAAGTAATCCCAAGGCTATGAACGGCCTTCGGGGGTGCTGTCGGTGTCTCATTCTTAACTACTATACAGGTTCTAGGTCTCTCACTGGAGAAATCCCATATTACCTTGTTTGTATCTGTTTTGAAGCCTCTGACTTCTCCTTTATGGACCCATGGTTCCTGGATCAGTAAGACGCTCAGGTTATCCGATATGAACCTGCTCACGAGAACAGCCGAGGCTGACGCCTCGTGGTGCAGTTTCACCTGGGCAACTTCCATATTGGACACCTTTTTAAGATCGTCTCTGTGAGAAACTAGTTTTCCCCCCCGCCGTCCTCCGCGTTGCCACCCACCAGGTCCTTCAGTCAGAGGGTAGCACTTCTTGTACGACTGTTTTCTCAGAAGGGACTCCTACTATGGGCTCAGCAGTAGCAAGCTGCTTAGACGTGCTTGCACTGACAGCTCATTACTTTCATTCAACGTTCAAAGTGAAACATAAGATAATTTTGTGAATTTGAAGCATAATTATTTACTTATAAATATTACTTTGTGAAATGTCGAACCGAAAGTGTGTTTTCAACTATAATTGGAAGGAAAAATATCCTTTTTTGAGAGTCACTTATGACGATTTCAACGTCCGTTGCGACAAATGTAATTTAACTTTTTCGGTTGCTGCTAGCGGAGGCAATTATATTGAATATCATGTTAAGACAAAGAAGCACAAAGTGGCAGCAAATCTTCTCTTCAAACTTCTATCATACAAGTATCAGATTTTTTCATCGGAGAGAAACTAGATTTGAATCTATCGACGATGGAAGGCGTGTGGGCGCACCAAACAATTAATAAGAATCACAGTTTCAGGTTTTTTAATCAAAAAATCATTTAAAAAACAGTAGTTATGGTCCGATTCAAATTTTTTCAAACTTTTTATTGTAGATCCAACGAATGCGCAACCAAAATATTTTGAACCTGTTTCTAAATAAAATAATTTTCGTGTTCAAGAACAAAAAGTGAAGCGATAATACCAATGTTTCTACACCATACGCATTGGTATGCCTTAAGTTTAATTTACAGAAAACCCGACTCCTTTCTTTAAAATCGAACATAGTTGGTGTAGCTTGTGCAGCGTATATCGTGCACAATGCGATGCATTGTTGTTCAGATCTACACACTTTTTTACATCCACAATATTCGCACAGAAGCATTAAAGTCAACCTGAGAGATTTCTACAGACGGTTACGATCAATTGATTGGTTGCTGCAAAACTCGGTTCATTGGCTTGAGAGAAGCTTTGGGGATAATCATTCGAATGTTCCAACCTATGAAAACGACCTTCGTTCGCCTCTCAAAAAAGCCGGAAGTATCCGCCATTTCTTCAACAGTCCACTATCGAAGCTAAACTAAAACTAAACTAAAAGTTTTCCAAAATTAAAAAATTATTTAATTATTGTTTTATTAATTTTAAGCCATGACTTTCGAATAAAAAATAAAGAAAATTGAAGGCGAAGTTATTCCAGCAGTTGCAATTTTCAAGCACTTGCAACATTTAATGAACAATTTGCAAACATCCAACCAACACAATTACTTTCCGTTGCAAGTAAAAGCGGAATTAGAGAACTTGAAGAAAGAAAACCATGACCTTGAAGTAGAGGCGAAACAATTTCGAAGTAAATATTTAATTTTACACCTCGATTTTCGTTTTCTCATTCTTATTTGTCTTCAATAAGTTAATCAGGTGATTGGTACGATATCTTGGGGTATGGACTCAACGGTTTGTTCATGTAAAATTTTTTGGTTGGGTGCTACTCACTAATAAACTCGATTGGGAAAAAATTGAGAAAACGTTTATTTTCCTCACAGAAAATAATATTTTGAAAGCGTCAGACACTACTTCACATAAGCTGTTCGAATAATTCACTTATATTCCTTGGTATATAGGTGACAAACGAATTAATGAATGAAGCAAGGACAGACATCCGTTGACAAATGTTGGGTTCAATGTTTTACTATGTTTTACTTTTCTGTTGAAGCAAAACATACTATTCGTTTAACTTTCAGAGATCGTTGAATATGAATCTGAACTGATGAAAATCGATTACTAAAAAAACCGTCCCGGATTTTGCCGGAAAACATATGGTCACCTACGGCTAAATAAATTGAAAAAACAACCTATTTGTATTAAAAACCGACAAGAAAAAAATAAAGAAATAAAATTATAAAACCAAACAATTTAATTGGAATTAAATCGAACTGGTGAGCGATGCATTAACAAAGTACTGAATTATAAGATCGTCGCAAGTAACAAAAAATTTATCTAATTTAAAATCTCAAATTTAAGGCTAGCGAATATATCAAAATACTGAATTCCTCTTTATGTGTGTGTTACTCCATCAGACTATATTTAAATTTCAATAGAAAATGCTTGGTGTACAATTTTGCAGATTTCTTTCTTTCTAATTTCTTTTGAGGAAAGCCAAAGAAGTATTGTGTTAGAGAGTTAATCAATGAAGAATCGAAATAGTAGCATTTGCTAGCACGTTTCATCGAAATCTCCATCATATAATAAAATACAAGCGAACATCGTTCTTTCAATATTTTGCGACGTACTCTTCGTTTGTAACAGCAATTTTATGTACATATATTCTCTTAACATGTTGCAACCGAGAGTAAAATACTTTTTATTCACCTAATCACATAAAAACTAATCAAGATAAATGAAGATATGTATATATATATGGAAGGACAGTCCGAGTAACTGTCTGTTCGTCCTTCCATGCAAGCGATATCTGGATAAACTGATACACACATTCCTTGGTACCCATGGTAGGTTGGTATAAAATAAGAGCGGTATCGGACTATTGCCACGCCCACAGTAAAGTGGGTTATAAAAACTCAGCCACAAATTAAGATATAGCAATGGAATTTGGTACACGGTATGAAAGTACAAATGGACTTCTGTGATTTAAAATTTAATAAAAGGGCGTAACCCCACCCTCTAATAGGTTTAATGCGACTATGTCACAAACAAAACTTGTCGAGAAATAGTTTTTCCAAAAGTTCTTTATTCTCTTTTTTGAAACTACGCAACCAATATCTACCAAATTTGGTTTGTAAATTTATTTCACACAGCGTGAACATAGGTGAAATCGAACTACTACGCCTATTTCCTATACGTCAACGACGTTACCGGACACATTTTGGACACATAGGCATTTAAGTTACGCCATCTTATGTTCAAAAAGAGTCGAAATCGGACTATAACTTTTCAAGTGCCTAGATACCGAATATGTGTCTTTCTGCGCCTATGGCTTATTTTTACCGAAAATATAGATCAATTCGGCAGGTGTATTAACGAAAGTCAGGGAACATCTTTTTTCACATTAAAGCCCAAACATTCTCTATATAGTTGGTGTCTGGTGAGTGTGATGGCCAATCTAAAGAAACAATATGGTTTTCTTGTTTCCGTTTAGTACATAATCTGTTCCTATGCTTCGGATCATTGTCTTCTTGCAGTATCCAATCATGGTTATTTTTGCAGTAAAATATTTCAGCTGACTTCAGTAAACACTTCTTTACATTTTTGTCTTTCTAACGGGGTTTTGTGTGAAGTACTTCAAAACCTTAAGTCCATGAGCAAAGAATCATCCCTAAGCATGCACCTTTTGGGGGTACTTAACTCATACTTGAATAAATGTTTGTCCTTTTCGTAGACAAACACGGCTCAAGGGGTTGAACAATACAAAAGTTTACTCATCTGTAAATATTGAATTGATTACAGTACTCCTGTGTTTGATGTCAGATCTCGCAAGTATGTCTCGTATTGTATTTAGAGATATTTCTATGTGTGAGTTCCTTTCATAAAATTACTTTGAATCATGATTCCAAGTACACTTAAAATGCCAAAAGTTAATGCAATCAGCCCAGGTTTTCCATTAGCCCCAATATGCACGATACAGTGACTTCCCTATTCATTTCCAACGGTTTATATTGATCAAAATGTATGATACTATAATGAATCAAATGGATTTCTTGCTCATAATGTCGGTGCCAATATTTGAGTTATCTCAATAAAACTGATTAAGCGTGTTTTTCTCCTAACGGTTTATCCTCTATGCCTAAAGAGGATAAAATTGGGTGAAAGTTTGCCTTAGCTCCCATATATTATAACTAACATCAGTATTTTCAAACATCCGGTTGCCATTATCCCGCATACATATACTGGTGATGGTATGTGTGGTATCTTCATGAAACTCAGAGATCATCTTTTTCTGTTATTAATATGTTATAATGCCTAAAATAGACAAAAGCGGGTACATACATTCTTTAGACCCCATAAATCTAATATACAATTTTCAAACTTTCAAACGGTGGTCTTATATCGTATACGAGTAATTTGGTCAATAAGATATCTTAACAAAATTAACTGAACGTATAATATTTGATTTACTTTAGTTTAATGCTAAAAATATGTCAAATTTTATAATACTACATATAATAATTTCCTTTAATTTAGCAAACCTTATTATATTAATGGTTTAGCGAAGTTAGTCTACTCATATCCTTAGTACCATAAATTCCGGTTTTCTGGTTGGTATATTAAATTCAGACTCTTCGGTTAAGTTAATGTGAGATATGTTATAACTCATTAGAGGATGGTTTAAATATAATTTTCGCTGACGGAAAGAAAAATACATTTATAAATCTAATTGAGTCTATGACCTATAACACAGACCAACAATTTTTTTTTGTGCGCATGGGTTTTATTTAATATATTTTGGTTTTAAGTATAAATAAATGTATATGGAAAAGGACGATTACAAATCGAAAATATTTACTTTTTAAACATTAAACATGGAAAAAAATACCACGTCTCATCAAATCTGAAGATTTCAATGATTTATTTTATAATGTTATCGTTATATAACATATATCAATGATGTTCGAATATCTCATCAAAGTAGACGACATGAAAATATTTATTGTTTCTTCAGTAAGAAAGATGGACTCTGTTTTTGTCATGACGTGAAAATTTTATTTGAAGAAACTGGTATTCTTTGTCATAAACTAAATGACGCCATTTTAATGATAGCTCAACAAAAAGTCTAAAAGGTGTTTTACTACACAGTTGGAACAAATTTCCATCTATTCGATACGCAAATTCCGGATATATGAAAGAAAATTACGATAGTATTTAAATGCTATTAACGGCAAATAAAATATGTGGAATACAAGTGGAATTGCGAGGATTTAAAATATTCGATTACATCCGAATTTAGCATTTTGTTTAGTTCGATGCACAAAATGTTTCTGTAATATGCAATGCCTGTACTGATAGATATTTACGAGTATCTGATACAATATATCTATGTATTATGTTTTTTTATTTCTCTCAGGAAACTCACAAAGGAAATTATCTTATGGACCGACTGTGCCAACGGCTGGAGATAAAAGAAAAGGATTATTTTGGGCTACGTTTTGTGGATAATACCAAACAAAGAGTATGCAGAAAAGATTAAGCTGATAAAATAATTTTAAAAAAATTATTTACTTTGCAGCAATGGTTGGATTTAGGAAAACTTATAGTGAAACAATGCAAAGGTAAATTCTTTTTTAAAACACATATGCTTTACTAATATACTTACACGTACACATTATATGATAATTTTATACTTTTACTTCAGATATACATCAATTAATATTCTCATTTCGCGTAAAATTTTATCCAGCGGATCCGTTTCATTTGAGTTTAAATGTCAGGGTTTTGTTGTATAAGCAATTGAAGCGTGATCTCAACCATGGACGTATTTATTGTTCAAGTAACGAGATAGTAACTTTGGGAGCTCTAATTGTACAAGGTACAATCATTTCATTAGTTATGTGTAAATACTTGTAGTTTACTTTGTACATACATTTGCAGAACAATTTTCAGACTACGATGAAAATATACACACTGGTGACTACATATCAAACCTTCGGCTATCTGCTAGGCAAACAGATGCAATTGAAAAAAAAATTATTAAGAAGCACAGCGAACGAACTCCTGGCCAAGATCCCATTACTGTAATAGATGAGTTCTTAAGAATATCTCGCAACTTGGAAACATATGGTATAGAACCTCATTACGTAAAAGATCATCAGGGTGTCCAAATGTATATTGGAATAAATTATTCTGGCATAAGCGCATTTATTTCTGGCAAACGTACTCAACATTTCCGCTGGAACGAAATTCGAAAATTAAATTTTGAAGGCAAAATGTTTATAGCACATATAGGCTATATGGACACAAGTAGAGAAGTTGTAAGTATATATTAATAGTTAAAACTTAGAATGAAACATTTTCAATTTTCATTTCCAATGTCTAACGTATTTCAATATTGCTTCCGCATGAAGAACTTTGTGCACCACAAAATGCAAACGGAAGAGGGAGAGTTTGAGGTCAATCGGTTGTCAATATCATCCGAATATTTTTATACTCCTGCAACATGTTGCTAGAGTGTATAATAGTTTTGTTCACCTAACAGTTGTTTGTATCACATAAAACTAATCGATATAGATATAGGGATATAGGTATATATATATATAAACGATCAGGGTGACAAGACGTGTTGAAATCCGGGTGACTGTCTGACCGTCCGTGCAACTGTAACTTGAGTAAACATTAAGATATCTTCATGGAACTTGTTACTGTAAATGGGTTGGCTGTAAAAACATCCGGTTGGCTTTATACCGTATATATCGGCCAATATGTAAGATATCATAGCAAAATAACTGAATATTAATATTGGATATACCCTATATAGTGATTTCCGACTTTCCAGCTGACTTTAAACGGTTTAGGTTGGTCAAAATGTATGATATTTTACTGAAATTAAGTGGACAAGTTTCCTAAAAATTTTGTGGTTTAGCGCTGAATATGAATGCTCTTATCCTTGGTCTAAACCCCATAATCCTAATATATCCCAACTCAATATATTAAATATAGCCACTTCATTGAATTTATGTAAGATATATTTGATTTAAAAATGATTTTAATATAATTTTCGTTGACGCGAAGCCAAATATAGCAAAATAACCAGGTGAATCTATGATTGTAACCCGAAACCGAAATGTTTTTCCTCTGCTTTGGTCTTTGCAAGTTGCAAGAGTATAAAATGTTTGGTTACACCCGAATTTAGCCCTTCCTAACTTGTTGTGTTTTATTTTCAGGCATGGGCAAATCATAGTATGGGAGCTAGAGCAAAGTCTAGACCAGGGGTGCTCACGCCATAGCTCCGATTTTATTTACTTTTAGTGCCTAAATGACTGTATGGTTAAAAAAAAAATTCTAATTAATTTCACTAAAGTATTACATCCATTTATCACTATATGTGGTATGAAGTCAATCTGGGCCCAAATCGTGGCCCTCGTTATCGAGCAAAATTCTTGTGTCTTTTTTGTTTTCGGAAATATATACAAAATACAAATACTTGTATAAACTTTAGAAATTTGTAATTCCGTCATTCGATAGCGAGTACTCGTTCGTACGAAGAAAGCGAAATGTCACTCGTTAGCTAATTGTTAGAAGTATAAAAAAAATCTATTACAAATAATCGGAGGCAAACTGTATGTAATTTTTCTTTTATTGGTTCTATTTAACATATATTATAATTATAACTAATGATTTAAGGAGAAAAGTTAACCAAATTAATATGCGGCAAAAAAATTGAAGATTGATTTTATGCTACAGCATCAAGACCTTGCCAAACATATTTTACCTGATCTAAAGCATAATATACAAAAATAATATCATTTAACAAAGCTTCAAAGCAAAGGACTGGCGGTGGATCGTACGAAAACTCCTAACTGTAGCAGAAGAGTAACTCATCTGAACTACGGCTATACGATAGATGTTGCGGTAGAAGGGCTGTCAAGAGTTGAATCCTAAATCAAGCTTTAAAGAGAAGGATTCATAAATAAATGCAAATATTTACGATATGTTGATTAAATTTTATTTCCATTTTCTTTTTTCATAGGAAATATATTTATTGAAATAAAATGTGAATTCAAATGTTTTTGGAACGTTTCATTATTATCAAATTTATCTATTATCTAAATAATCATGTTCTATTTCTAATTTTATGACAAATTTTAGTTAATTAGATCTCATTTCCCGTATAAATTTCTATATAATTGCTTTTATTTACAAAATTCGCTTTTGTATGGATGTCATTAAACCGCGCTTGGCTCGAGTCATCTACAGGATTTCTAAATGGTGTCAAACACTGGCTCCAAAGAATATTCAGAATCTCCCAATTATTGAAAAAAAGTAGATATGTCTATAAATACATTCACGTAGCTGTATAAGTGCATATATTATATTACCCAAAAGCCTGACATGTTTTAAATTATTTTAACACTAGAACTACAAAGATTTACCATATATCTATTTCAAATAGGTCTCTCTCTCTCTCTGAAGATTAGAAGCGTAAAAACAAAATAATCTATAATATTATTTTATACAAAAATTTAATAAAAATCATAACATCGAAAAACATTAAAGAGGAAATGTTATAAATAAATGATGCATCCGGTTATTTTGACCGGTTCGTAGTTCTAGTGTTAATTGTAGGTATGCTTCCTCCAAAAATCTCCTCTACGCAGAATGTTTCCATACAAAAGAAACGTGAGCGGCTCCACCATATTTCGATTCTATACCTAAAATTCAATGCTTGATATACACATGGAAATATATAAATAAATAAATGAGTAGGAAGGGGAGGGGCGTGGTTGAATTTTTAAGAGTTAAAAATGATTTATCTCGATTTCTGGCAAAAATACGAGTCTTATAAAAAACGTTATATGGCAATGTTTTAGGTAATAAAAAGATCTAAAACTCTTGTATATAGACACATAACCTCACACTTTATCGTAAAAATTCAAATAACAAATTTTTTAGGTGTTTTATTGTAATTTGGTACAACATTTTTTTTGTTCTTTCACGAAATTTGGTGGACACTTACTTTCTTATGTCCTTAGCATACTGTATTTTTTTGCTAATTTAAAGGTGCTTAATGGGCTTATAACTCTACTTGCTAAAAGACACAAAGTCGCTGCTAGTTGAAGTTTTGGTGGTACTGCGATTGATATATGCATTTTTAATTTTAATTCCGATAGCATGCAAGTAAATGCGTCTTTGGTCAGTCTTAACCGCTTCCTGTGTTTGTAATCGATTAGACATTTATTTACGCTGCTTCAACTGAAGCCATACGATTGCTTTTATCACGAAGCCTGCATCTTGTGGCTATTTGGTGACGGTCCTCATCCGATGTATGTATTTATTAAAAAACACGATAGGGTTCAGATTAGTGCCTGCAAAAACTAAATTTAATACATTTCTATATAAACGTATAAAAAATTTGAATCTTTACGTTCAATTCCACAATTACTTTTTATACTCTCGCAACTTGTTGCTACAGAGTATAATAGTTTTGTTCACCTAACGGTTGTTTGTATCACCTAAAACTATAATTTATATATAAATGATCATGATGAAGAGACGAGTTGAAATCTGGGTGACTGTCTGTCCGTCCGTCCGTGCAAGCTGTAACTTGAGTAAAAATTGAGATATCTTCATGAAACTTAGTACACATGTTTCTTGGTACCGTAAGACGGGTTGTATTGCAGATGTTCGTAATGGAACCACTGCCACGCCCACAAAACGCCATTAATCAAAAACAAATAAATTGCCATAACTAAGCTCCGCAATAAGATACAAGACTGTTATCTGGTACACAGGATCACATTAGGGAGGGCCATCTGCCTTTTTTTTTAATACGTGGGAGTGGTCCCGCCCCTAATAAGTTTAATGTGCATATCTCCTAAGCCGATAAAGCTATAATAACCAAATTCACTGGGAGCAAATGTTTTTAGCACCTCTATTGACGGTGTGAATCGGGTGACAAGCCCCCATATAACGGTACTGTTAAAATATACTAAAAGAGCGATAAACCAAACACTAAACACGCCAGATACATTAAATTTTATCTCTGGGATGGTATGAGATCACTTTATAGGAACCGCGTTCAAAATTAGACTACAACCACGCCTATCTCCCATATAACAGCATTTTCAATTCCATCTGATTCTTTTACTTTCCAATATGCATATCAAGCAACAATGATTATATCGGGGTAAAGCTTTGCGAGAATAATGCGCATAAAGTTTGCCATGTTATTACCAAAAATGGTCTAAATCGAACCAAAACTGTTCAAGCCCCTAAGTACTAAATATGTGGACCGAGTGCCCACAGTTGAGCTTCTACCGAAAATATTAGTTAATCCACAAAAAAATCTCCAACGAGTATACCATTTGACTTTACGAGAGTATAAAATGTTCGGTTACATCCGAACTTAGCCCTTCCTTACTTATTTGTTTTATTTTTGTTTAAGCATTGCATGTTATTAGTAAATGTCATTTAGACCAACAAAAGGAAAGTTATTAAATAAAATTCCTATTCGTTTCGTATCGAGTGCGACGATCCGACTATGTGACAATTACGAAATTCCACTCAATACGATTACTTGCTCGTTAACGAGTGCCGCGATTCAGGCCTTGAAAATCAAAAATCCCTCACAATCACCGGAGGATTTAGCGTGGACATAAAGCTTGTATTTGCGTTAAAAAATGTTTCTAGATAACTTTATGAAGATAATTTAAACAACTATCGATATATTCGACAAAAAGACAACTGGAAAAAACTATTTTCGTCAACATACTAAAATATATCCAAAATAATAGGTTCATTTAATTTTATCAAGATATCTCACAGATTGACCGATATACATATGCGATGTAGAGACAACCGAAAATACGAAATTCCTTACATAATATTAGATGTATGAGAATAGGGAAAGTGTTGCCCCTAAAAACTCTTTTGTACCACATTTTGGATAGTCCCAGCCATAGACAAGAAAATACCGAAGACTCTCCAAAAATTTCAGGTAAATTGGTGAAGTAGAACCTGAGAAATCGTGGGTATCGTTTTGAAAAAGGCAGTTTCGAGAGAAATAACTAAAAACAAAACAAGCAAAAAATATTGCAAGTTTAAAACCTGGATTATCTTTATATAATTACTAGCTGTACCCTGGGCGCGTTGCTACGCCACGAACTAATATATATGTATTTGAAGGAAAGTCATTGCACAAATATTTAATTCATTTGTAGTCATTTTATTGATTTTCTTCATTTCGAAAACATCGCAGCATTTCGTTTCCATTCGATATTTAAACTGAAAACGTTTGAATTCGAATGGACATATCGTTCGGGATTATTAGGATACGTGGCAACAGTAGGTCTTCACCTTCAAAATTTCCCCTAAGAATTGTTGCCTTGATAACATTGTTTATCGTTTCTTGACTGAGAGGTAAATCACCTACAGTTTTGCATCGTCCTGAAATATAACATTCTCGGGATACGAAAAATTATCATCAATTAAATAATGGCCTAAATTTTGTGGGTTATTTTCCGAGTTTACACTTCCAGCAATTAATACTAGATATACAACTCCAGATATAATTATAAAATATTTTAACATCGACATTGTATTACAACTTCGACTAAATTTATTCATACATATTTACCCTGCTCTTCGTGATTCAAAACATTGTACATATTTCAAATAATTTCTACAGGGTAGCTCACGAATCGTGCTACAAAAACAAACCGTAATAACTTTTTTAATCAATGCTTTATACTTTTGTTTTTATTGTATAGCAAATTTTATTATATACAAATAATTCTTTTTTAAAATTATGGACCGCCAACGACCTCCATGCTCAGCCACGCATATGCGACACCTAATTAGAAAATTATGCATTGCGGCCTGAAGGGTTGGTTCATTTAAGTCAGATTTCTGGGTTTTGTTTTGTGCACCTATTGCTTTACATAACCCCACAAAAAAACTCTGGGGCTGTCAGATCAGCTGACCTTATGGGTCCTCAGAAAGTGGAGTTTCTTGATATTAATATGTTTTCAAATTTTCGTTGGAGCTCCGCAATAACCGGTCTGGCTATGTGTGCAGTTGCTCCATCTTGCTGGAACCAACGCTATTGAAAGCGATTTCGACGCAGTTCTGGGTAAAAGACTAATTAAATAATATTAATAACGGTGCGCATTGACAGTTATTGCTACACTGTTTTCTTCACAAAAGTATGGCCCCTTGATGAAACTGCGCATGTCACAGTGACTCGTTCGGGGTGAATTTCTCGTATATTATTATGCTGCAAAGCATGGCACCGCTGCATTATCCAAACCCTCTTTTCGATTTCCCAAGCATTAATTTTTAAATAACTTAAACAATATTCTACCAATTAAAAAAAATAAAGTTGATTACTCACACAGAAAAAAAGGTATTACAGTTTGTTTTTGTTGACGATTCGTGAGCCATCCTGTATTAATTTTTATCTTGTCACTCTAATTTGCATAGCTATGTTACCATAACATTACTAGAAATTACGCGAAAATTGGATTTTTCGCGTAGAAGCGAGTGAGTGAAAGAGCAATCTCTTGCAACACAGAGTTGTCGGTCTCGATATTTTGTAGTAATTAAAAAATAAACTTGAATCTATTTGAAATATTCTTAAAATATTTCATTTATTTATAAATATGTCGACCATTTTTAATAGTTAGATTTTAGTTTTGAGCTTTTACGTTATGAAAAATTATAACTAAAAAACTAAATGTGTGAAAAATTGTGTATACAAATAGGACAATGGCAACATTGGTGAAGTGAAAACAAAAGAGAACAACTGATATCTGCGTTGCAACTACGGGCATAACTTTTGACAAATTTGGTTTGATGCGGGTGGTAATTACGGAAGGGAGGAATTATAGGAACTATAACGCGCATAATGTTTGTATATCCGTTTACATGCAACATATGTATGTAAATATGTAGGCTAATTGATTTATGTGAAATGTCTATGTATGAGCATACATATACACATAGCCAATAAAGTCTGAGTTCACCCGACACTATTTTTTAAGTGAAGTAAAAACACAATGTAAATAGGTAATTCAGTTCAAATTTTCTATATCTAGTGTATTTTAGTGTAAGGAGAAGTAAACAACGGCATCATTAAGTCTGCGTTCAGCATTAAAGTTAGTTACAAAAGTATTAAAAATTATAAAGAAAAATTAAATTCAATATTTTGTTGGATAGCCGCGTTGTTTTAAAACCTCGCTCAATCGATTTGGCATTGATCTTACCAACTTATATGTTTCCTCAGCTGTAATCTGGGACAATTCTTTTTTTATAACACTCCGCAAAGCCTCTTTACTTGTTATTGTATGCTGACGAATTTTTTTTTCTAACAGATCCTATAGATGTTTTAAGTTGTCTAGGAGCATTGTACAAGAGCCAAAGTATAACTATTTCCGCAGTATGCTTCGGGTCATTAAGATTCTCTGCAGATTGTTTCAAATTGTTTTTTAAATGTTCAAATAACCCAATTTATCCATTGTGGATTCAATCAACTCAATCTGACCCACGGCAGCAACCGCCATGCAACCCCACACCATAATTCCGCCACCTCCTTGTTTAACTGTACCAACAAGATTTTGCTTTTCAAGGGCAGTTACTGATTTGCGCCACATAATTTGTCGATCTTTTATAGGTCAACAATAAAAAAAGTAAACAGATACGCTGATAGAATAGCACACTCAAAAACATACCACTCCATATTGTATTTGTCATATTTCAATTTTGTATGGGTGTGCGATATGACAGTCATAAAAAAATAAAAGTAAACAGATACACTGATAGAAAAGCACACTCAAAAATATACCACGCCGTGTTGTATTTGTCGTATTTCTATTTTGTATAGGAAACAACAACAGTGTCAGTATCACCATGTTCAATTTATGATTCTTAGCTTTTGCCATCGTCGCGAAAAGACGCTTGTAGGAAAACGCATTTTGGGGAGGACGCGTATAATTAGTGTATTAACTGTTTTAAATATGAATAAACAGAGTGCATTTATTAATGAAGAAAATGTTTAAAATAGAGTGAAAGAAAATGAGTGAGTAGTCATATACATACATTTTATTAAGCTATTGCATAGCTTTTATCGCGGGATTTGAGCGTGGCGACCGAATCAAGAAGTGTAAATTTATTAATAATAAATATTTAAGATACACTTTTTCTAATGGCAGAAATAAATTATTCCATGTTCGGAGTCATAATATTAGTACAATAACATTATTATTATTTTGGTAAATAGCTGCCCCATCTTCTGGAACAGTATCTCGTTTGACGTGAACAATAGAATTGAAATTCGGTACTTCAATCGGATTATCAATGGAAATAAATTTACATTTATCTTGGTTGGCGATTTCAACATCAACTTCGCTGATAAATATCCGAGCGGTTGAAAACTTTTCTTTCGGAAAAATTTGATTTGAAAATGAATAATGAGCAACAAGAATCTACAACAAAATATGGGACCACCGCGGTTTTTTCCAGATATTTTAATATTCAAGTCTCAAACTTATGGCTCTTATTTCAGTTACCATAAACCTATAGTTTTAATGATAAAAATACCTGAATAAGCCAGATGTGTTGTAAGATAATAAAAATACTATAAGCAATATTAACTTCTAATTTAATCATAAAATGTAGGTGTTACATACAATCGTAAGGGGAAAAAAATACTATCAGCTTATGTCATGCATATAGTATTTGATAATTTTTAATTGTTCCGAATTTAGTCCAAAAAAATGTGCGAAAATGTAGTTGAGAGTGACGAACCAAATTCGAATAAGTTTTCTAAAAAAATAATTTTTTTCGAAACATTCACAAAAAAGTAAACGTATTTTTATACGTATATTGTTTAAGTGACATGAGCCTTAATACATCTACACACCACACTAAGCAGCACAAAACTGGGGCTCCCTATTACTACCCACCACACCTGGGAACACCACTCACATCCACAACATACACGGCCACAACACACAGGGTATTACCACACATGATGACCCCTCACACCAGAAACTAAAAAACAAGGAAATGGATTATTGCTTCTCGGCATTCAATTCGACAGCGACAGCGCGCTGCCTTTTTCCTTTTTATACGCGCTACTTTATTCGTTCACATACTTCATCAACATTTGTTTACACTACAAGTAATTTACAGCCGTTTTACGACTGTGAAGATAGATGATGTTTCTTGCTAATTTGGGAATGCTTAAACCGAATATAATAGTAAAAATCTCATCGTTGTGACTTCACCTGCTTTGGAGCTGATCAAGCAGCATCAGTGTATTGTAACCGTTCTGGTTTCAATTTAGGATGATGGTGGTAGATCCAAATCTCGTCCAAAGTTGCTAGAAATCGGTTTTATGTATTCTGCTTAAATCGCTCTAAATTATGCTGAGAAATTTGTTTTCGATCCAGGTTTTGTTGAATTGTAAACGTGTGCGGCACTAAATTTCCAAACAGCTTTTTCATATGTAGTTCTCCATGTAAAATATGACTCTTTATACGCTTCTAACAATTGTTCATAAATTTCCTTTACTTTTAAACCTTTCAAAACCAACAATCTTATCACTGCGCGATATTAAATTTTCTCCATATTAAAAAAATACTCTAACACGTCAACTTCAAATGGCTTGTAAACAAAGAATTAATTAACAGAATGACTTGTAACCTTGCATGTCATCTGGCATTGGCGTGTCACGACAGATGTACCGATTTGGAGCTCGTAGTGCTATTTCTTGGTGAACACTACTTACTTTTCAACGCGTGGTGTATTATCAAAATTTTATATCAGTGGTGGGTGCTCCCCCATAGGTATACATTTTTTCATGGTAGAGCCATCGAGCAATAACGAATGACACCTTTGATTTTAATATAAAATAAAATAAATTTACACTTATCAAATTAGTGCGATGACCAACATCAAAAACAAAAAAAGTGCAGTTCACAAAAATAAAAACATACATATACAACATATGTACATATACATGTATCTATGTATGTACAAGTATATAAAAAAAAGTTAAATTCATACAGTTGAACAAATAACAAAACAATAAAAGTTACAGTGCAGCTGTGTTCATGAAAATAGTAGTGCTGCTAACACAATAATACTAAAAACAAGTAAGTAAAGGCTATGCTCGGGTGTAACTGAACATTTACTACTCTTGCAACTTTCAGGGATTAAATCCAGAGAAATACCTTCAGGTGTTGTAAAAACTTCATATTAAAAAATGTTGCATTTTATTAAGTTATATTATGTGTCATAGACCCAGTCAGTTTTATACCTATATGTTATTTGCTGTCAGCGAAAATTGTATTAAAATCATCCTGAAATGAGATATACCTGATATAATATGTTACATTCCCTTAATTTTGCTAAGATATCTTACATATAGACCGATATATATGTTACTTCATAAGGCCAACCGGAAGTATGAAAATCTTTTGTTAGATATATGAGAGATTGACATGATTTTATATATTTTTGGCAATAACTACGTATTAATAATTGAAACAGATCCCTCTGAGTTTTATTAAGATACCTACCGTCCACAATATAAAAGAAATAAAGTCTACCGGATGTTTGAAAATCCTGATATTAGTATAATAGAGGCTAGTACAAGTTTTCACCCGATTTAATCCATTTTAGGCACAGAGATGCCCCGTTGGGAGGAAAACAAGCTCACTCAATTAAATTAAGATAACGCAAATATTGGCCGATATATAGGGTATAAAATCAACTGGAAGTTCGAAAATCTTTCTATTAGGTATATTAGGGCTAAAGGAAATATTAACCTGATTCGACCAATTTTCGACATACAGACATAATATTCTGAGGAAAGTAATCTTTCCTAATTTGAATAATACATCCCACACATTAACCGATATTTTTGGTAAAACGTCAGCTATGGGCTCTGGAATCTACATTTCCGGTGGCTTGAATAGTTATGGTAACCAAAGAGGCAATATTCGCGCAAAGTTCTATACCGATATATTAATTGGTGCCTGATTTGTAAACTGGAAAGTGAAGATATCAGACAGAATTTAGAGTTGTGTTAAATAAGAGATAGTCGTGATTGTAGTCAAATTTCGCCCATCTTCGCGCTGTATCATAAATATGCCAAACTAGTCCTAGGTACCAAGTTTGTTTGAAATTGGTTCAGTAGATCCGGAGATCTACGTGTGATCCGACTCCTATAAAATTCTCTCTCTGTCTCTGGCACATTTAGTTATAGATTTATCGCACTTTCAGTAGTTTTTAACAAAACCGTTACATGGGGAGTGGGCGTAGTTATCATCCGATTTCACTTATTTTCACTCTGGCGCAAGAAACGTCAAAATGATTTGTCCTGAGCTAATTTAGCTGAAATTAAATGGTTTGGGAGACCCATAAATTAACCTTATTAGAGCGGGGCCACTTTTTAAAAATTTTCATTTCGATTAGCTACGTTTTGAGTACAATTGAGTACGCCTATTTACAGTAACAAGTTTCATGAAGATATCTTAATGTTTACTCAAGTTACAACGGTTGGACAGACATACATCCGGATTTTAGCTCGTCTCATCATCTTGACCATTTATAAATATATATCCCTATATCTAACTCGATTATTTTTAGGTGATAAATACAAACAATCGTTAGGTGAACAAAACTAGTATACTCTGCAGCAGCATGTTGCAAAAGTATAAAATGTTAAATTATTACCCTCACTTTGTTTTTAGGGTTAATTGAGTAAAAATTAATATAACCTAATGAAGCGTGGTACATGTATACCTTGGTAAAAAAGTGAGGACGAGTTCGTAGACATCCGTAATCGAACCACTCCCACGACAGCAAAAGCCATTAATCAAAAACGTATAAAGTGCCTAATAAGCCGTAAATGAAAATAGAGAACTCAAATTTGGCACAACAAATCGCATGAAGGAGGCCCCTGTGGTGTGAAAATCTTTAAAAGGTTTTATGTATATATTTTCCAAACCAATAAAGCTATATCATCCAAATTTGCAAATAGAATTCCTCTTATATTTCTATATTACCATGTGAAATCGGGCTACAACCATGCCTTCTACTCCTCTACTTCACATAAATCACATTTTTAAATTCCATCTGATTCTTTCACATTCCAGTATACAACTAAAATACTAATTAAAATAACGGGATAAAACTTTGCACAAATAGTGCGTTTGAAGTTGGCACACTCATGACTTAAAATTGTCCAAATCGAACCAAAACTGTTCTAGCCCTAGGTACTGAACATATAGACCGCAGTGCCCATAGTTGACTTTTATTGAAAATATTGGTGAATGTATGAGATATATCCTTTCCTGATAGTAGAAGTCTGAATGTGAGAAATTAGTGAGTCTATTCTACCCAGAGTCCTCATATACCTATTGTAAAGACTTTCGAACTACTGCATATATCGGTAAAGATGTGAGTTATCTCAATAAATATAAGAGAGCATGTTTTTCTAATATTACACTGTTAGTGCCTAAAATGGATTAAAATGGGTAAAAACTTGCCCTAACCCCTATATAACTTATATCAAAATTTTCGAACATCCGGCTGACTTTACTACATATAGGTTGATGATGGTATGTGAGGTACCTTCATGAAACCCAAGGAACATTTTATTTGTACGTGTCATGTTAATTGTATGTATGTGGTATTGGTAAAACTGCCACCAGAGAATGTAGATTATAGAGAAGGTTCACAGTGCGGCCATTATCAAAATATTTCACTTTTCGCAAGGGAACTGAAAACGATGAACGTGTATTACACTTTTGGGAGGGGTACTGAAAACGATGAGCGTGTTTCACCAAATGGTCACAATTAACATCAGGGGACTGAAAAATAGCAGAATTGAGCACTTTCAATGTTAATTGAGAAAAATAATGCTAATTTCAATGTTAAGAAATGTACGCTTACAGATTCGTATATAATATTTACAATGCGCAAACGACTTTGCATATAATTTGAAGATATTCTGCCTGTACAGGGTGGCTAACGAATGGGGCTACAAAATTAAAGCGTAATAAGTTTCTTTTTACATTTATTTTTTTTATTGCATAGAAAATTTTATTTTATTTCAACAATTAATTTTTCCTCCATGCTCAACCACGCATATGAGACACCTAATTCCAGATTGCCTCAATTATCTATTGAATGGACTGCTTCAGTTCAGTCAGATTTCTGGGTTTGATTTTGTACACCTCTTGCTTCACCTAACCCGATAAGAAAAGACCAAGCGGTCGCAAATATTCTTATACATAATATACAAGGAGCAATTCAAAGTTTCAGGACTTTTATTAAAAAACGAATATTATTTGTTTTTTTTGAAAAATTTATTGGTCGCCTTCAAAATAGTCTCCTTCCGCCTGAATACAACGTTTTGCACGTTCAAGAAGGTTATCGAATGACTTTTTTAAGTCATTTGTCGGTATAGCGTTGAGGATGGCGGTCGTCGCCTTTTGGATGGCATCAACGTCAGCATAGCGGTTTCCTTTCATGGCCACATGTAGTTTTCCGAAAGGGTAGAAGTCGCACGGTGCCATATCAGGTGAATACGGGGAGTGGTTGATTGTTAAAATTTGATTTTTGGTCAAATAATCGGCCACATGCGTCGATCGATGAGACGGCGCATTATCGTGCAACAAATGCCAACTTCCATCTTCGCGATATTAGGGCTGAATGCGACGAATACGTGCTACCAAACGCTTCAAAACTCCAAGATAGAATACCACAGTAACGTTTTGGCCGGGTGGAACAAATTCTTTGTGGACAATACCCTTGGAATCATAAAAACAAATTAGCATTGTCTTCACTTTTGACTTCTCCAGGCGCGATTTTTTGGGTTTCGACTCATTTCTCATTTATGTCCTCACGACCACTTTGAAAACGTTGAAACCACTCGTGAATTGTTTCATCATTTTATGAGTTTTGGTAAAAGTTTTACCAAGTTTAAAACAAAACTTAATGTTGGCTCTTTGTACGATGCTCATTTTCCGACCGACACTACTAATGTAATGTCACATGTAGCGCGATAACTTCATTTCCAATAGAAGAAATGTCATGGAATTTTTACTGGAAGTCGATAAAGGATAGCAGATTTTAACGCATTAGTGGACATGTAGATGGCGCCCCTAGAGTTTACTTTGTTACTTTTGTCCTGTTTACTTTGGAACGCACCTTGTATGTAAATGTAAGTATGTACACTCATTGTTTCATGCGAAATCTCCGTTGCCACGGACAACCAATGGCCGAAGCTCACGTTTTTTGTTTTCTTGTCAAAGAGTGAACATTGTGTTGTTGGTAGAAAATCCGAGCTATGCCGAAAAAAAATAACGAACGGCCGCCGATTACATCTATCAGAAGAAAGTATTCACCCCATTATTATCAACAATTGATAACAATGAATGGAAATTTTTTTGCCTTGGTGGCCCAGGAGGTACAGGAAAAACGTTTTTAATCAATCTGCTCAAGTGAGATCTACCAGAAAAATTGCGTTAGCTGTTGCGTCATCCGGAATTGCCAACACGCTTTTGGAAGGAGGCCAAACCGCACACTGTACATTCAAGCTCCCGCTGAAAATCGCCACCGATGATAATAACAGCATCTGTAGTATTTCTAAACAGAGCTATGCAGGTGAATTGATTCGTGAATGCTCATTAATAGTCTGGAGCGAAGCTACCATGTCAAACAAGACGTCTCTGGAAGCACTGGATAGGACAATGCGCGATTTGCGCAACAAAAATTCACTTATGGATGGATGTACAAATCTGTTTTTAGGAGATTTTCGTCAAATCCTATCAGTTGTGACTCGAGGAACACGTGCTGCCGAAACAAATGATTCCCTTAAAAGATCCAACTTTTGGCCACATGTCAATAAATTAGAGCTTGAAACTAATATGATGGTTTCGTCATCATCACGTGGGAATAGGCTATTTCCAGAGATGCTGCTAAAAGTTGGCAATGGAGAGTTAATACAAAAGGAGGAAAGAATCAACATAGAAAACCTTTGTGTTTTGATAGACAACATCCAAGAGTTAGTCCACAATGTCTATCCTGACATTGATAATATAAGTTATAAGACAATATCTTGTTTAAAGAAAGATCGATTCTACTAATAAACAAGTAGATAAGGTAAATAACTTGATTATTTCAAAGATTGATGCGTCGACGAAAATATACTACTCTGTCGATACTGTTCTCGTTTTGGAAGAAACTGTTTATTTTCCTACAGAATTTTAAACTCTTTGAACCCGTCTGGACTCCCTCCTTACGAAATGGTGTTGAAAGTAGGTTGTCCTGTTATATAACTAAGAATCTGAATCAACCTCAAACCTTCAACATGGCAGGCTTAGATTTGAGCGTTGACTGTTTTTCACATGGCCAACGGTATGTCGCTCTTGCAAGAGTAAACTCTAGAGAAAACATGTTTGTACTGTCTAATGACAAGAAAGGTGTGAACGTTGTATATAAAGACATTCTGTAATAAATTAATTGTTGTAAAAATAAAATAAATAGAAAGGTAAATAAGTAAAAATGTAGTGTACCAATTTATTCCATATATAGCAGGAAATCTTTATGATATAATGAAAGGGAAATTGATTTATTCCAAATTTAACGTTGCGGGACTCTATTAGTAATGAATAAATCAAACCTACTGGATCAAGTTTAATAATTTTTTCAGTGAGTGACATAGGCTATATATTTTAAACACCTGCGAAGCCGGAGCGGGCCGCTATGTTTTTACAAACAGCGTTCACAGTTTTTCTGTAGTGTATCAGCATTGCGCCGTGCGAAGCCGGGACGGGTCTCCAGTATACTATATATAATTATTTTCGTTTTTCTCACAAGTTTTATGGCAAATATGTTTTTCAGTTTTTAAGTTGTATATAAAATAAAGTTCCTTGAAAATATGCTTTCAAGTATACCTTAGCAATGCCCAAATTAGTGTATATACAAAAAAATTCCTTGAAAATATGTTTTCAAGTATACCTTACCAATGCCCAAATTAATGCAATCAGTCCATCATTTTCTCTGTCTCCAATATAGCTCATATAATGATTTCCGTCTTTCCACCTGACTTTAAGCCGTTCAGGTTGGTCAAAATGTCATATTTTAATGAAACTAAATGGATACGTTTTCTTAAAAATTATGTGGTTCAGCGCTGAATTAGAATGGATTTGGTTTATACCTCATATCCCTAATATAATGAACTCCGATTCTCTGGTTGACGTTTTTCACATCAACTCAATATACGAGTACTTGTATATTAAATTTACCCCCTTCGGTTGAGTTAATATCGCAGTTTCTCAATTGAAGATGTTTGTATTATAATAGAATTTTAGCTGACGCAACGGCTAAAGCTAGAATTTAAAAACGGTATGCTGATTCCTCTTACTAAAATATGTATGTGTACCAAATTTCAGAAAAATATTGTGCTTACAACCGAAGTTATTAGACTTTATCAGATTTACCTGAACCGTTCATATAGTGGTGGCGACTTATTTAATTTTTCTTTTATTTTATTTCAATCATAAAACTTAAACTATAGGCAAAATTTAAACAATATAAATAAATTATATGACCCAATTAAACCAAATATTTGAAACTAACTTAAGAAGTGTTTAGTTACCATTGCTAGTTTGGTAACATTTGGTTATTAGTTCTTTAGAATTTTCTCATCAGATCTTAGAAATTAATTGAATATGTCAATGTTAGTTTCCACAGGGCCCCATTTTCTTAAATGGTGTTCGCGATATCTTTTGAAATCCTTGTTGCAAGCCCCTTGGCTTTTGGCGGATTGGTACTAAAGCGTCAGAAATTACGCCCACTCCCTATATAACGATACTGTTAAAAACTACTAAAAGCGCGATAAACCAAGCACTACACACGCCAGAGGCATTACATTTTATCTCTGGGATGGTATAAGATGACTTTATAGGACCGCGTTCCAAATTAGACAGTGGGTGTGACACCGCCCACTTTTAGGTGAAAACCCATATCTTGTGATATTTTTAACCGAACCGACCAAATTTGGTACATAACATTCTTTTTATATTTCTATGTTATGGTGTGAAAATGGGCGAAATCGGATTACAACCACGCCTATTTTCCATATGACACCATTTTAAATTCCACTTGATTCTTTCACTTTCCACTATGCAAATCAAGCAACAATGATTATATCGGCGTAAAACTTTGCGTGAATAATACGTTTAAAGTATGCCATCTTGTGATCAAAAATTGTCTAAATCGAACCAAAACTGTTCAAGCCCCTAGGTACTAAATATGCGAACCCCAATGCCTATAGTTGACTTTTACCCGAAAATATCGGTCAATGTGTAAGATATATAATTGAAATTCACATAATAAAATAAATATATGAAGCTCTCGATAATAATATGTCTTTGTGTCAAAAATTAGATGATAAAATATTTGATATAAGGCAATGAAATAAATGTAAAAGACCCACAATATATTGAAAGCTTTGAGAACTTAGAAGCACTAATTTCATCTCATCCAATTATACAATTCCCAAAGTATGATACAGAATTCAATATCACAACTGATGCTAGTAATTATGCCATTGGAGCAGTACTTTCAGAGCAAGGTCAACCAGTGTGGTACATTTCAAGAACACTAAATAATCACGAGCAAAAATACTCGACTACGGACAAAGAATTTTTGGCAGTAATTTTGTCAATCACATATTTTCGAGCATATATAATATATTATATATGGCAATGAAATTAAAATAATAACAGATCATTGTTCAATCAAATATCTAGTTAATAAATATAAAGGAAAAAAGTTTTCTTAACGCCCTCAGTGGTGGTTATTGAAATTGCAGGAATACAACTTTAAAAAATTATACGTTAATGGAAAAAATAATATTAATATAATTCTTGAGTCGAATTGAGAACTCCCAAAAATAAAAGAAGGTAACGACAATGAATCAAACCTGGAATTGTCATAAACAATTTATTCAACAGATGAAGAACTGCTTGAGCATTTCCCATTTAAAGAAGAAATTGTAAATAAATTCAAATTATATTGATATGTGCCCAAAAGCTCAGATGCAAAGACTCCATGGAAGAAAAATTATTGAAATAATAAGAATAAGAAGAAGAAGAAGAGAAGGAAACATTAAAAAAATTATAAAAGGAAGCGGAATAGTGGAAATATTTTCAGAAGTGTCTGAAGCAGATTATCATAAAATACAGAAATTACTCATTGAAATGTTTGCTCAAGATAGAAGTTTAAAATTTGTAAAATGCACAAAAAGAGTCTCAGAAATTAAAGAAGAAGAGGAATTACATAAACTAATATCACTGTATATACGTTCAAAGTTAAAATATAGGTAAATGTATAGTTTAGGTCCCCTAACTAAGGAGGCCTCAAAAATTAATTTTTTTTTAAATTGTCTTATTTTTACGCGTAGATTACAAATCCGTGAGCGGAAGTGAATTTTTTCAATATTTCTATTTTTTTTTTAGTTTTTTCAAAAATATGCATAAAAAATAAATAAAATATTTTTTTATAAATATGCATTAAAAATAAAAAATTGTGATACATTTAAATTAATTGTTTAATTTTTTTCTTTGAAAAAATCAGATATTGTTCAAGTTTTTTGGTGTATTTACTCTTACTTCATAAACGTTTCTGAAAATTTAAATTAAAATATTAATGTTAGTGCACTTTTATTGTGATACTAGAAGACCCCGGCCACGCCTTTCTGTGGCTAAGGTATAATTAAATTATAATGAGTAGGCAGTTTAATTTAGTAAAATGTTATTATTGAAACTAATTTCAGCATTTTTTTCTGTCCATATAACTCGATTACCGAGCCAGTTATGATTTAAATAACTATTTTGTGCAACTGGGAAAATACGGACAATTAATTAATTTTGTCAATGTACAATAGTGCAGAAATTGGCTGGAAGTTTAGGGCATTTCGTATTTGGTTGCAGTTAGTATATAATATCTAACTTCTATTCCGAAATCTAACACATAGTATACATATTTTATTATTATTAAATTTTAATGTAAGTTAAAATGAAATCATCACTGGTATTATTAATATTACCGTCAAAGTCGGTACATTTAATTGTGGCGAGTAATTTTCAAAAATTAGTAAATTAGTACGATATAATTTAATTAGAGAACCACATTTCCGAACAAACGATGCTCTTTCAATATAGTCTATGGCTGTGAATGACGATGACATTCGTTACGCGCATTTTTTAAGATATGCAAAGTTAAATGTATTTTTTCAATCTTTCTGAGATTTTCTTAATATTATTTTCCGTAAGAACCTTCTACAGAGTATTAGAAAACTACAATTCTATCAAAAAAACTATCAAATCTAGAATTTATCACCCAAACGGGGATTAGGTAATCGTTACAACAACAACAACAACAGAAAACTACAAAAAAAAAACAGCCAAATCGGTCTAGCCGTTCTCAAGTTATGGCGTGACAACGGGAAACAGGTTGCATTTTTATATATATAGATTAATAATTACACATACTCTGCATCGTGATGAAAATTATCATCGAGGTTGAGAATTATGAATACACCGGTTTTGGACCGACCAGGATTATTTTTTTGAAGCGCGGCCGAAGGCCGATATTGCGGAAAAGAGTTCGAAGATCTCTGATATTCGTCCATACCATCAGATCGCGGCGCAAAAGAAATTGTGACTGTTACATTTCTTCAGTATATTTTTTTCATAACACGCTGAACCGGTAATTACAGCTAAGTGATCTGAATTCTACAGAATTTTGCCGCTACAACAACAAAAACTAAGTGACTTGAATATGTGATATGTGCAAAGTGTGTTAAATAAATTTTGAAAAATATATATAAATTATTGAAAAATTCACTTTCCGCTCACGGATTTGTAATCTACGCGTAAAAATAAGACGATTTAAAAAAAAAAAAATTATTTTTGAGGCCTCCTTAGTAGGGGGATCTAAACTATACATTTACCAAAATATATTATCCGAAATTCAAGGAAGAAATACTATTGATAATAAAAAACTGCCAAAAATGCCAACAAATCAAATACTATAGAAAACCAATAAAACCAAAATTTCATCTAGCTGAAACTCCGAACAATAAAAATGAGATAATTTATATAGACATATTCAATTTCAGAAAATAATCAGTTGTTACAGCGATTGATATATTACGCGAATTTGCAGCAGCTTGCAGAATAACTGATAGAAACTGGAGAGCTAAAAAAACAATAATTATGGAACATTTTGCAAAATTCGGTAAACCTAAGAAAATTATTATGGATAAAAAATTTAGAGCAGAATAACTAATACAATATTTAAATGCCGAAAATATACAAGTCCATCACACAAAGCCAAATAGTCATACAGGAAATGCAAATATTGAGAGTCTTCACTCAACCTTGTTGGAAAAACTAACAGGAGTTGAGGACACTAGTATTTCAACAGAAATGAGAAGCAAATTGTTATATGCAACTATAACAATAGGTATCAATCAACTATCAAATGTTTTCCAAGGGACGCCAGAGAAAACATTTGTCCATCCATATTAAAAGATAGAATAAATATGGTAAAACAGAAAACAATAGCCAAGTTAAATCAAAACAGAGAAGAATACAAGGAAAACAGAAAACAGGGTCGATTAATAACTACAAACAAGAAAAAACGTTAACTTCGGTTGCACCGAAGCTATAATACCCTTCACAAATACAAAGTCCCCTTACAAGAACTTGATTCCGAACGTTCAATTTGTATGGTAGCTATGTGATATAGTGATCTGATCTGACCAATTTCTGCGGAGAATAATTTGTTGCCTTAAGCAAGAACTCGTGTCTAATTTCGTGAAGATACCTCGTCAAATAAAAAAAGTTTCCATGCAAGCACTTGATTCCGATTGTTCAGTTTGTATGGCAGCTATATGCTATAGTAATCCGATCTATACAGTTTCTTCGGAGATTGGATTAATCCCTTAAATAATCATAAATGCCAAATTTCGTGAAGATACCTCGTCAAATGAAAGAGTTTCACATACAAGCACTTCATTCCGATTGTTCAGTTTGTATGGCAGCTATATGCTATAGTCACCCGATCTGAATAATTTCTTCGAATATTAAATTGTTGTCTTAAATAATAATCCGTGCTAAATTTTGTGAAGATACCTCGACAAATGAAAGAGTTTCCCATACAAACACCTGATTCCGATTGTTCAGTTTGTATGGCAGCTATATGCTATAGTGGTCCGATATCGGTCGTTCCGACAAATGAGCAGCTTCTTTGTGAGAAAAGGACAGGTGCAAAATTTCAGATCGATAGCTTAAAAACTGAGGGACTAGTTTGTATATATACAGACAGACGGACAGACAGACAGACGGACATGGGTAAATCAACTCAGCTCATCATGCTGATCATTTATATATATATTTTATAGGGTCTCCGACGTTTCCTTCTGGGTGTTACAAACTTCGTGGCAAACTTAATATACCCTGTTCAGGGTATAAAGAGTATGGCATAAAGATCAACCATATTACCGAATTAATCCACTGCAAAATGTTCAGCCGGCATATAAAAAGACCAATGAAATTGGCAAATATAGAAAACCCAAACGAGAAAGATGATGGTGCATTTAGTTTAAGAGCTTGTAATGGGGATAATAACACTAAAAAAATAATCTTTTTTTTTTCTACCCCAGTGGGTACGTGGTTTTCCAAGAATATAAAGTAATAAATTATAAAATATCGAAAACTCTTATTTGATAAAATATGATACAAATGGTGGACATGGAAATAGTTATTTAAATAAGTACACATTATAAATCCGAACAAAATTACAGGATTAGTTGAACAGATTAAAGAAAATATCGGGCAGCTAAATATTGAAAATAAAGAAATTTTGTATAATGAAATAAAAAATATAAAATCAAAGATTACATCTATAACAACGTGTATCAAAGAAAGAAAGAAAAGAGGCTTAATAAAAATGGGGGAATAGACTATAAATGGATGTTTGGAGTTATGGATGATGATGACAGGCAAGACAAAGTAGATCATTTGAAAATTATTAAAGAAAATAGCCATAATACTATTGTAAACTTAAATGAACATATAGTAATTAATGACCATACCAATAGATCAATAAACCTATTTAAAGGTACTATAGAATCAGATAGAAGCAAATAACAGAAACTCTAAGCAAAATTAACAAAGAAGAAAATATGAAATGAGCAAATTCAAGTTCATAGAATATAAAGTTCAAAAAATACAATACAATATAGCGGCAGCTAAATACAATATGGTACATCCAAGTATGTTAACTAAGGAAGAAATTGAAATATACGTTAATTTTTATAAATTAAAAAGTAGAAGTAGTAGTATACAATAATGAAACAATAATATTCGCAATTCTGATACTAAGGACCTTCTTTCAAAGTAAAATTCAATTTAAAACTCCATTGCCAAATAAAAATAAATTACAGATAAGTGAAAAATAAAAATTCGTTACCAAGATTGGCGAAATCTATTTTGGTTACGAAAAAAATAAAACATTTAAAATTTAGTAAAAGTTGTATATTTTCAAATACTTGTGAATTTATATACAATGAAAAAACAACAGTACAAGAGATAAGTGATGATACAATATTAATAAGAAATGCCAAACGATACAATAAAACAGAATTACGATGAAAGCAAAATTGCACTAAAAAATAATTATAAAATTAAAGTTGTAATTTGTAAAATAGAAATTTTACAACGGGAATGTAAAAATAATAAAACAGAGCATGTTGATACAGTCATATCCTCTGTCGAAAATTTTAATCAAAGTTACACACCAAAATTAACATTTAATGATATTGCAATAAAAAATATTGAAAATATAAAAGAAATTGTATGATTAAATTACCGTAAAAATTTATACAAGTTACTTGTATAACATTGATAATCATAGTAATGGTGGTAGTAGTAATATTCGTAAGAATGGCAAAGAAGACAATAAAAAAAATACCAAGTAAGGAAGGGCAAAGTTCGGATGTAACCGCATATTTTATACTATAATGTCAAATGGTATACTCCTTTTAGATATTTCTTATATATTTTTTAATTATTAGAACTAGGAACTGTTGCCTCAGTTATTTAGAAAATTTTTGGTCACAAGGTGTTATACTTTAAACGTATTATTCACGCAAAGTTTTACCCCGATACAATCATTGTTGCTTAATTTGCATAGTGGAAAGTAAAAAAATCAGATGGAATTTAAAATGGTGTTTTATTGGAAATATGTGTGGTTGTAATACGACTTCAACCATTTTCGCACTGAAGCAAAAAAATAAGAGAAGAATGTTATGTACCGAATTTGAAATCGGTTAAACAGGTCCCAAGATATGGGTTTTCACCTAAAAGTGAAATCCCAGAGATAATATTTAATTTCTCTGACATGTTTAGTGCTTGATTTATCGCGCTTTTAGTAGTTTTTAACAGTACCGTTATATAAGAAGTGGGCGGGGTTGTCACCGGATTTCACCTATATTCACACTGTCGATAGAAGTGCTAAAAACATTTGTTCTCAGTGAGGTTTGTTATAATAGCTTCCGCGGTTTAAGATATATGCATTTTAAACATATTAGGGGCGAAACCAAGCCCACATTAGAAACAAAGAAAAGCTACAGGTGCCCCTCACTAATGTGATCTTGCATTCCAAATAACAGTCTTGTATATTATTGTAGAGCTTAGTTATGGTAATTTATTTGTGGCGTTTCGTGGGAGTGGCAGTGATGCGATTACGCCCATCTCCAAACCAACCGTCATACGGTACCAAGAAACATGTATACCAACTTTCATAAAGATATCTCAGTTTTTACTCAAGTTAACTAAACTAACTCGATTAGTTTTGGGTAATAAAAACAACCGTTAGGTGAACAAAGCTATTATTCTCTGTAGCAACATGTTGCGAGAGTATAAAAATCGTAAATACAAGCACTCAGGAGAGTTCTTACAGTAACGCTGGTGGAGTTGAGTCATCACATGACTCCACCATCCGCAAGCTACCAAAAAAGAAGTATTTTTTAAATAGCCACCAAAGTAACAAACAACATACATAGGTATGCGTATATTATAAGTTATTAATATGTACCATAAAAACTTGTATATGCACTATATATTGTAATGTGCTACTGCAATGTCACTATATATTTTATATGAATTATCATACAATAACCATTTTATTACAACATTAGGGACCCGCCCCGGCTTCGTACGGGTGAAATGCTGATACTAAATACACTACAGAAAAATTGTGAACATTATATTATATATAAAAACATAGCAGACCACTTCGGCTGCCAACGGGTATAAAATATAATATATATCCTTTGCCACTCACCGAAAAAAGGATTAAAATCGATCCAATAGTTTTAATTTATTCATTACTGCCCGTGGCCCGCACGCGTTGAATTTGGAGTAAAACAATTATACTTTCCCTATACCATGAACGTTTCCTGCTATCTTTGGAATATCTAAATTCATACACTACATTTTTACTTATTTACTTTTTTCATTTTTACCTATTACAACAATTAATATATTACAGAATGTCTTTATATACAACGTTCACAGTTTTCTTGACAATACGAACATGTCTTCTCTTGAAAGAGCGACATACAGTTGGCGATGTGAAAAACAATCAACGCTCAAATCTAAGCCTGCAACGTTGAAGGATTGTCCCTGCTATTTATTAATGGTCATAGTAAAAGATGTATTTACCGGAAACTGTAAAAGTTTAAATTGGAGGGGTAAATCCGATGATATCAGAGGGATTCGGGGAATTAATGCATCTTCTCCGGTACCACATCCCGTGAGTATTGTGCACTCTATTATGAAAGTTGTCAGTGAGTTTACCAGCAAACGAGTGCTATTGCTAAGCTTAGGTGGATTCATGTTTTATAATAATATAACAGGACAAACTACTTTCAACACCATTTTGTTAGGAGGGATTCAAAGAGTTTAGAAAATCTGTAGGAAAATGAACAGCTTCTTCCAAATCGAGAACAGTATCGACCGAGTAGTATATTTTCGTCGGCACATCCATCTTTGAAAGAATCAAGTTAATAACCTTATCTACTTATTAGTTGGTGACATAATCACTCTTTTTTTAACCAAGATATTGTTTTATAACTTATGTTATCAATGACAGGAAGGATAGACATTGTTTACTAACTTTTGGACAAATGTTTTCTAGGTTAATCCTTCCCATACTTTGTGTTTATTCTCCATTGCCAACTTTTAGCAGCATATCTGGAAATTGTCTGCCCTCACGTGAAGATGACGAAACTCTTATATTAGTTTTAAGCTCTAATTTATTGACATGTGGCCAAAGATATAGGGAAGCATTTATTTCGTTAGCACGTGTTCCTCGAGTCACAACTGGTAGGATTTGACGGAAATCTCCTGAGAACAGAATTCTACATCCACCCATAGGTAAATTTTTCAAATCGCGCATTGTCCTATCCAGTGCTTACACAGACGTCTTGTTTGACATGGTGGTTTCGTCCCAGACTATTAATGAGCAGTCACGTATCAATTTTCCTGTATTGATCTGTTTAGAAACACTACAGACGCTGTAATTATCATTGGCTGCGATTTTCAGCGGGAGCTTGAATGTATAGTCTGCGGTTTGGCCTCCTTCCTTGATCGATTTACATGAAAGTAATTGCACCATTTGTTTAATTCAAATATTGCTTCATCAAATATGTTTTGATCATATTGTACATCATCTAAGTTGAACTCTCGCCGTCGCCGAACCCGAATATCACTGGCCATATTTTCTTGAAATTTATTCCACAGATTAATAGAATCAGTTACATGACAAAACACTACTATGACGGCAAATAAATATCTTAATGATGTAGCTGAACTACAAACACCTTTTCTGATAATGTGTTTTCCCAGTGAAAATCGTCTTTCAAGAGCCCCATAGCTTTGCATGCTGCTTGATAAGTATTGAAAAAAACGCCTTGTACAGTTCTTAGGTGTTCGAAGGATGTCGGTTATTTTGCATATATGCAGTAATATTCTCAGATAAAAGTATTCGCTGTTGTTGGGATGAATCACGTAGACTCTGCCAAGAGCATCCGCTTTTCTTACTCCGGGGAAACCATCAATACCTTGTTTTCGCCGTTGAAAAGTTTTAGAACTCCTGTTACATGTATTATAACTTGGAGCTCTGTCATGTATCAGTGTTTTCGCGAAATCATATTGAACACATAACTTGAAGAATACTGTCAATGTTGTATCCCGCGGGTTATTAACAACATCCGATATATTGTTCTCAGTGATATATACCCTTTGTCCATTTCCTAAATGAACTGCAAGGTGGACAATTGTGGGAGAGTGGTCGTACACTTCGAATGATAAAATGCTCCATACAACTTCAGAGCGGCAGATGTAGCGTCCCGTCTGATATTTTTACACTTCATTTGGTGTTTGTATGCTGGAATAGGTTTGACCACTGCCTTTATTAATGTACTTAGTAACATATTGAATTGGCTGTATTGAATTGCACAACTCTACGTTGATGTGGGCATCAAAAATTTTCAAAAGGACCGGATTTCGGACGATAGCATTTTACCCACCTTGTTTTGGCGATCGTCGACGATATTTGGGATATTCGTCATCGCTAGTACTTGTTAAAGTTTGGAACGACTTCGAAAATTCTTTGGTGCATTTAGAATGTCAGACATGGAGAATTCGTGTTTAAAGTCCCGCGATTTCATAACCTGTCAATTTGGTTGGGTCTAATTTTGTTCACTAACCACACCAGCTGGTGTACATGTGGCAAGCCACGTTTCTTCTATTCTATTGTGTACATATGACAGCGCGGCGGACCGAATATATGAGACTTGTTAATGAGGCGCATGAGTTTCTATACTTTTAAATGAAAGACCCTGTTAACTATATGGTATCTGTCTTGTGGAATTAAATTGGTGTTAATATTTTATTTGATTTGTAAATGATAAAGGTAGTATAACCAACTGCCCAATGCCGCTGCGGTGTTCATTCGCCTGTAAAATATCCTGAAGATAAACGTTATTTTCAGCTCTCAATTTAATTTGATTATTACAGATGTAGACCAATCTCTCAGATTAAATTTTTGATCTACCAAGTATTGGTTTGTTAACATTCCACATCTAAGCATCAAAGGATATTGTAAACTGTCGTCTCTGTGTTCTCCAACAGGAGCTTAATTTGCATGGATTACGACATTAAAGTCAGGAGTATCTGCTGGAACACTCTCAATCGCAGTTTCGAATGACTGTATGTAGCAATTATGAGAATATGAGATATCTTGGAGAGATCTAATCGAATCTCTATCAATTGGCTGTGCAACACTTGAACACCACTTTAGCTTGTATATCTAGATCTGCAATAAGATATATTTGCAGAAACTTGTGCTCATCGGGTCGAAAGGGTAGAAAGCTCCGAGCTAAGCTAAGCTTCCCCTTGCAATTTTAATGTAGGCGTGAACACATGCTCAACGCCTTGCTTACTCTTAAAAGAGGTGAATTGAAATGCGTAATTATAACGGCAAATATTGCGCATGAATTGTTTGGATTTCTGATGAACACCCGTAAGAAGAGAGTGAACTGGTTCAGGTGGAGGGAGAATTTCTTCTAATTTGGCTTTTCCCGGTAGCAATACATACTTTTCGATTCGTCCTTGAATATCAATGCCAAGCAATGTGCACACACTACATGGTATTTATTGATTTTATACGATCGTCCTTGTAAGGATCGTAATTTATGGCAGAATTTCCTTTACTTACCCATGAATTAGCTCGTACTGATGATTCTGTGGCTCTCTGTATTCGATGTCTACCCTATATCTCTACTGAAAATTCTCTCGCTCTCACTCAGCTCTATATCGATTCCGAAGCTGACTGAGTCGAGCCTCACGCTCTACCGACGATTCTCTGTCCGTCTGGACCGTATGCCTATGTCGACCCCGGCTGCGACGAGCCTCACGCTCTACTAAAGATTCTCTCTCTCCGTCAGCTCCATATCAACTCCGAGCCTGACTGAGGTGGCTCTGGTTGACGATTCTTCATCTCTTGCTGAACGTACTCTTCTGGCATTTACTGTACAACTACCTATGCTCGAATGACCACGTCTTCCAGACATGACTTTGTAATTTCTGTACAAAATTTATTCAGTTCTATATGTATGATTACCTACGCACAAATTGCCATATTATTAGATGTGTCGCAGTAAAAACTATCTAAAGACTTACCATTTAGAAACCATAAAGGTTGAAAAAACAAAAGATATTTATTCTATTCAGTTCTTTTTTTTAACTGAAATACCTTAGCTTAAACTACGATTTTAGTTTAATTAAAAATACTTAAAAACTTATTTGCTATTCGTGCGACAAACAACAAAAGATAATCAACAATCATCAACAACAAAATATGCCTATTCTATTAAGTTCTTTTTCTGAACTTACATACCTTAAATTACTTTTTGAAATTAATTTTCCTAAAATTAAATTGATCTAGCTCTAAATTTTAACTAAGATCTTAATAGAAAATTCCAATTCATAAATTATGGTTTTATTTAACGTAATCTTATCTAACCTTATGTACTTATAATTACTATAAGGGCGATTTAGCCTTAATTAACTTAAGAATAGAATATCATTTTTTTTTTTAAACTACTATCATACGTTTATTTATCATAATTTACTTTTAATTACTGATACGATGTCGCGCTGAAAAGCACGTTTTTATTAAGTATTGTTATTTTCCTCGCTAGAGAGCTCCGATAATAAACGCGTCCGATCGCTGCTAAATTCAAAGTGCCATAGGAAGAACCGAGTATTTTGCGACTTTTTAGTGGATGTTATTATACATATAAATTTCTTCAGACAGGAAGGACATATAAATTTCAGGACAGAGAAAGCGACTTTATTATATAATATGTATTGATAAGAAATATTTCATATTGATTATTTTAATTATGCCAAGTCGTCGATGTTGAGAAACGTCGAGTCAGCACAAGGGCTCCAAGTAAATTAAATTAATATAATGTTATTATCGGTAGAAAAATCAATAATAAACTAGACGGTAAGCCGCACAGAACGGTACTTTTCCGTAGTTCTTTTATTCAAACAAAATTAAACTACGTATTAACTAGAATCAAATACGTAATTCACGCGAAGCACATTCTTTACAGAACGTGAATTTTCGTAATTAAGCTAAACGATTTATAAACGTTGTTCAGGCTTTAGTCTTTCCATGATAAAATGTCAAACAATATTGAACAAAAGTAACATGACAGCATGACACGCGTGATCTGTCAAAAAAGGCTATTGAAAAAATTACCTCTACTTGGATCACCCGTTACATATAAAAAGTGCATACTGTACATTATTCAGTTCACTTTCGCGTTATTTTTTATTGCAAAAATATAGCAGCGTAATTTATACAAACATACATATACATATGTATGTACATGCGGCACAGAATTTGCCACTCTCTCTTACCCCACACTGGGTATTATTATTTATTTAAATTTAAAGTAATTACCAAAAAAAAATCGTTAAATTCTCAAATAATTAAATGTTAATAAATAATTTAGTGGCAGAGTATTCGATTTGACTAAAATAAATGTACTCAAACAATTCAGTTAAACAAAATTAATTATTTTGAACAATACATAATATGTACATATGTACATACTTGTTTATATATAATTCATATTACATATTCAACATTACACAGTGATAAAAACTGCTGATTTAGCGGCGATTTATTTGTAATGACTTCTGTAAAACTTATGATATATTTGTATTTTTAATTTTTTAGATGTAATATGTTACTAATCAAAATTAATATTATTTAAGTTCAAATATTTTTTTCTTATAAAACTGCTTGACTCGATATCTGTAACACTTTGTATCAATCGGATAATTATATTAAAATAAACACCTAAAATCTATTTTGGCCTTGAAAATACCGCATGTAAGAGAAATAGTCGATATAGTAGACATTTATTTATAACGTTTAAATAAAAATTACTTTTCATGAAAATTTAATTCTATTTGATAAATAGATATTGAACTAAAGGTAATAAAATAAAAAAAAATTAGTTTGGGTTAAATTTATATTTTAATTTTTTTTTAAATACGGAGATTAAACGCTATTCAGAATCTGATGAGCTAAAATCTGACACATCTTTATTTAAGAGAAGCATGATGGCGTCCTTAATAATCACAACAACATTTTTCGAAGATGGAACTGAACCATAGGAAAGCATCGTGATAAGGGGATCTGATGTAATAACGAGTAAATGCGACAAGTCTTCCATAGTGTTTCCGTGCGAGTTTTTTCGGGTGGGGCGCAAGCGAAAATTTCTTAAGTCTTTGTTTCAGATGTAGGCATATAGAACCATTGGTTCGATGATGATCGATCAAACAAGCGTCTAATTCGTTAGAATTTTTACGATAAGTTGAGTGGCCACTGCTCCCGTCACAACCCCACTGGTATATGGCTGTTGCTTTTTGAATGTTGTTCACCTAACGGTGATTTGTATCCCCTGAAACTAACCGAGTTAGATATAGGGTTATGTATTATATAATATGAATGATCAGGATGAAGAGAGGAATTGAAAACCGAGTGACTGTCTGTACGTCCGTGTGTGCAAGCTGTAACTTGGGTAAAAACTGAGATATCTTTATGAAACTTGGTACACATGTTTCTTGGTACCGTGAGACGGTTGGTATTGCAGTTGGTCATAATCGGACCACTGCCACGTCTACAAATCGCCATTAATAAAACAAATAAATTGCGATTACTAAGCCCAACAATACGATACAATAATGTTTAATGTATGGATCACATTAAGGAGAAGTATCTGCATCCTTAAACTTTTTCAAAAGTGGGCGTGGTACCGCTCCCTAACAGGTTTAACGTGCATCTCTCCTAACAGCTAAAGCTGTAATAACAAAATTCAGCGAGGACAAATGCTTTGAGCACCTCTATCGACAGTGGGAAAATGGCTGAAATGGCTTGACAACTACGCTCACTCCCCATATAACGGTACTGTTAAAAACTATTAAAAGCGCGATAAATCAAGCTCTAAACACACCAGAGACATTAAATTTTATCTCTGGGATGGTATGAGATAACTTTTTAGGAACCGCGTTAAAATTAGACAGGGGTCGTGATACCGCCTATTTTTAGGTGAATCCCTATATCTTTGGATCTGCTTAACCGATTTCAACCAAATTCGGTACATAACATTTTCCTCATCTTTCTATGTTATAGTGCGAAAATGGGCGAAATCTACAACCACGCCTACTTGCCATATAACACAATTTTAAATTCCATCTGATTCCAATATGCAAATCATGCACTAATAAAGGTATCGGGATAAAACTTTGCATTAATAGTGGGAGACCTTATTTCCAAAAATTTTCTAAATCAGACTAAAACTGTTCAACCCACCATATATTGAATATGTGGACCCCACTTCCTACAGCGAACATTTAGTCGAAAATATCGGTCAATTTGTGAGATATGTTATAGAAATTTGAAGAGAATAATTTTCTGATAATAATATGCCTGTTTGTAAAAAATGGGTTGTATCGGGGCAATAATGCATTTAGCTCCCATATACCTAATGGAATGATTTTCGAACCACCGGCTGACTTTATATCGCATATTTCAGCAAATAAGTAAGATACCTTAGCAAAATTTACTGGAAGTATAATATTGGATATACTATAGTTTAATGTCGAAAATATGTGAAATTAATATACAAGTATATATTGATTTTCTTTGTTTTAACAAACCGTATGCACCTGAAGGTATTTCCTTGGCTTTGATCCTGGCAGTTTGCAAGAGAATAAAATGTCCGGTTACACCCGAACTTTGCACTTTCTTGCTTGTATTCATTAGTGCTTGGAAAATCCTGGGAATACCCATCAAATATTCGGAACACTGTGTGATCAAGTTTTGCAAAGATGCCTCGGACGAACGGTTAATAATTTGTAGACCATTAGAATAGCACAGACAACTTTCATTGTGATTTATATGAGTACCTGCCGGGACGGCCTTACTTCACGGTGCACAAAAGCACAACGGATCAAAGTAATGCGTTGATCAGCGCCCGAAATAACGCAAGCTGTATGCAAGCATTAAAAGGATATAATGAAAGCTAGCAAGCATCATTTCGTTCCAATTGGTAAGGTGGAAGGGACACCTGTTCCACTTTGGTCGGGTTCAAGGCCAAGCTGAGGGTTCGGCTCCCGATTGATATTCAACTCCAAATTGAACTGAATTTTTCAGTTCTTTCGGCGTTCAGGTTTAAAAAACAGCCACCACAAATCTCCCCAAAGAGCCAAACCCAATGAGCACATTGGACCGAATCCAAGGGCTTTCTGCTCGCCGTTGTACCAGATATAAGTCTCCGGTAAGACCTGTATGCCGAAGTTACAGCCAGTTGAGCACCCATCAAACTCAATGACTGGTGACATATGTCGCTTGATCTTCAAATGTATTTTTATTAGAAGGAATCTCGTTTAAAGTCTATAATATCAGTTCAAGCTGGGTATTATAGGACTATTTCCGACATAACTGTGCTGATATTTCGTGGCAAAGCTTAATAACATAGCATAGTGCGTATGGTTTTTAGTTGCTTCGCATTTGCATTCCTTTTTTTAGCACTTCTTTGCAGGTTCGTATAAACCTTTCTCGTGCAACCGCCATCAATATATAGGGCTACGGCTTTTTCTGGTGTGTATTTAATGGATAGGTTGTCATTATTTATTTGGTAAATTTTCATCAGAGTTTAATAAGCATAACATCTTTGATGCACTTCGCTTGCCAGAATTATACAAACTGGTACTGGCGGCGGATACAAGCTCATCACACGAAATTTCTCTAGCGCTGTCTGAAATTTTTATCTTCTTTGTTTTTCCCTGGCACTCTCCCACTTTTTAAGTTAAGGCCGACTAATATAAGTTTGTTATCTAACCATTCCATGTTGTTTTTTCAAAGTTCTTTCTAACTCAAACTTATTGGTTAAATTTCTAATTTTCGCTGCCCTTTAAATGCGTTCACTTCTTTTGCATCTACTTGTTTCATTTATATTGTCATAGATAAATGTCTACACCGCTAAAAGTTTTTTGGAAGAGTTACTTTCCTCACCCCATACTGAATGTAGCACTCGCTGGACACTGATGTTGTTGCTGAACAATTTAATTGAATTATATCGCGCAAACCACTGCAACTCATTTTGTACGCATTGATCTTGAGCCTTCAATTGTTCAAACATATATAAATGTTCCTGTATTAAGTACACAATATACAAAACATTCGCACATAAGAAATATATGGTAAAGTAAAAAGTTCGTTCGGTTTTTTATTGATTTTTCAAAAGATGATAACTTTGAGTACATTTGTTCGATTTAAGTCAAATACGCGCCGTTTTGTTCGTAAACTAGTTGCCAACGAGCTGCCAACTTCATTATACCCCTTTCCTAGAAGACTGCGTCCCTATTGCTAAAAAACTCGGAGAGCTAATTTTCACAGGCCTCTCTTGAGGCTAACTTCTCACCATTAAGCGCGTTCGCCATGGACAGGAAAAGATGGTAATCACTTGGGGCAGGTCCGAACTATAAGGTGGGTGCATTAGAACCTCGTATCCGAGCTCCAGGAGCTTCTGGCGAGTCACCAACGACGTGTGTGGCCTGGCGTTGTCCTGATGGAACACAATTCGGCCTCTGTTGATCAAAGATGGCCTCTTCTGGATGAGTGCTGCTTCAAGCGGTCCAGTTGTTGGCAGTAGAAGGCCGAATTGAGCGTTTGGCCATAGGGGAGCAGCTCGCAGAAGATGATTCCTTACCCATCCCACCAAACACACAGCAAAACCTTCCTGGCCGTCAATCAGGTCTTGGCCACCATCTGGGCCGCTTCCCCGAGCTTTGACCACGACCGTTTGCGCTCGATGTTGTCATAAGTGACCCATTATTCATCGCCAGTCACAATCCGCTTCAGAAACGGGTCGATTTTGTTGCGATTCTGCAGCGATTTGCAGATGGAAATTCGGTTCATCATGTTTTTAGCGTTAGTTCGTGTGACACCCAAACATCGAGCTCCTTTTTGAATCCAAGGTTATGCAAATGGTTCTAACCGGTTTTATGGCTTATCTCTAGTTCCTCAGCAATTAATTAACTGCTCACGTGACGGTCTGTTTCCACTATTTCCATGATTTTATCTCAATTTTCGACGACAGGCCTCCCGACGCGTGGTGCATCTTTGACATCGAAAGTACCGGAACGGAACCTAGCAAATCACTTTTGTGCTACACGTTCGTTTACAGTATCGGGCCCATAAACTAAATTAATGTTTTCAGCCGCTTTGGCTGCTTTTTCGCTTTTATCGAAGAAAAATTGTAAAATATAGAATTTTCTCTTTGTTGGAGTCCATCTTTGACGAGCACTCACAACGAACTGAGTAAATCAATCGAAAAACTGTCAAAGACAAACTTTTAGCGCGAATAAACACGTTTTCAGCGCCGTATAGCATATATATATGACATGATGCGACACGTAACACTAGTACTATGGACAATAACGCCATCTCTTAGATAAAAACCGAACGAACTTTTTACTTGACCTAATATTATATATAAATTAGAAGTGCGGTTATTATACCCTGAACAGGGTATATTAAGTTTGCCACGAAGTTTGTAACACCCAGAAGGAAACGTCGGAGACCCTATAAAATATGTATATAAACAAGAAAAAACGTTAACTTCGGTTGCACGGAAGCTATAATACCCTTAACAAATACAAGGGCCCCTTACATGAACTTGATTCCGAACGTTCAATTTGCATGGCAGCTATATGATATAGTGATCTGATCTGACCAATTGCGGAGAATAATTTGTTGCCGTAAGCAAGAACTCGTGTCGAATTTCGTGAAGATACCTCGTCAAATAAAAAAATTTTCCATGCAAGCACTTTACTCCGATCGTTCAGTTAATATGGCAGCTATATGTCATAGTCATCCGATCTATACAATTTCTTCGGCGATTAGATTATTGCCTTAAATAATAATCCATGCCAAATTTCGTGAAGATTCCTCGTCAAAGAAAAGAGTTTTCCATAGAAGCACTTGATTGCGATTAGAAATATCAAACTCTTATTGATATAAGTTTCAAATTATACTAACAGCTGATCCAAGTAGAGGTACTTTTTTTAATAGCCTTGTTTTTGACAGATCACGCGTGAGTCGTGTTAAGTTATTTAGTATTGTTTGGCATTTTACTATGGAAAGACTTATGCTTGAACAACGTTTGCAAATTGTTCAACTTTATTACGAAAACTCACGTTCTGTAAAGAATGTGCTTTGCGCGCTCCGCTCCTCTTATGGTCAACATAATCGGCATACTGAGCATACTATTCCCAACACCATCACCCATCTTCAGACCCAGCATTCATTATTGAATAATATTCGACCGTATAGACCACGTCCAGCATGCAGTGAGGTAACTATAGCGGCCTTAGCTGAGAGTGGACACGAAGACCGTAGAGAGTCGATTAGGCGCCGCTCGTAGCAACCCGGACTGATTTATGGA